>NC_090065.1:621427-671907 GCF_038355195.1 Osmerus mordax
ACCCCTGAATACTGCACTGCATATGCGTCAGTACATAGTCTACACACATGCACACACACACACACACACACTGTGGAGGAGAGTGCAGGCCAGACTAGTGATGTTTGTTCTTTCTCTGCTGCAAAGCCACCAGCAGGAACACAACAGAGAGAGGGCACCACCTGCAGGCATAGAGGTGCAACTGCACACTCCCAAGACAGGAGCAGGACAATATCCTCCCTCTCTCTCTCCACATCATCCCTCTCTCAAAAAAAAATAAAGGTTGAAAAATTATTTGCATCCCTCTCTCTCTCCCTCTCTCATCCCTCTCCCTCTCACCCCTCTCTCTCTCCCTCTCATCCTTCTGTCCCACATCATCCATCTCTCAAAAAAAAAAACATATATATAAAAAAAGTTTATAAAAAAGTTTTAAAAGGTTGAAAACATATTTTCAAAAAAGAAAAATCTATAGTTTTGAAGGTTGAAAAAAATATCTCTCAACATGAGTATCTATACTTCTACTTGAGTGAAGGATGTGTGTACTTTGGCCATCTCTGTACATATATATGCAACTATATCTATCACATTCTTTTTGCTTTATGAATGCATCTACAACCCAAACCACAGCATAAAGCTTATATCTAATTTCCAAATTTAATCACAATTCAAACACGATCACAACATTAAAAAGTCAGAAAATAAATAGCATTGTAGAGTGAGAGGTGAAGGAGTCAACTGAAGAGTCTGTTTCCGCAGCGACCATCAGCATGCCGTCCAGGTCTTCCAGAAGAACACGTGACAGCCCGGGGGTCTGGCCCGGTTGCTTTCCTTACGCATCTTCCCCTCCTCCGCGCTTCGCCTCCACCCCCCATGCCCCTGCCCCTGCTCCTGCTCCAGGGCGGACAGGACCCAGGACAGCTGGGACCAGAAGGTTCTGGAGAACTCCTCCTGTCAGGGACAGACACAGCATATCACTTATCTGTCCTGGTCTGAACCCTGAACCCTGACCCTCCATACTGCAACCCTGACTCCCAGCTCCACTCCCGTAACCCTGACCCCAATCCTGACCCTGACCCTCGACAATTTCAAACAATCGCAGCACTTTAAATGTTTAGTTACACTTAGTGTTGTTGATGTTATTGTATCTCTGACCATCAAAACACTGGTAGAACTCTGCACTTGTGACCTATAGCTGTACACTGTGTTATGTCATCTGCCAAAGGAATTAAAACATCAAGCTGTAACCTGCGATGAAGCTAGATATCAGAGAAATACATGAAAACTCACCCGTGGATCCTCTGGTCTGTGACTCCAGGCTGGAGCAGAACCACCATGAAGCTCTCTGTCCACTTCTCTCATATCCTCCTCCACCCTCCTCCTCTCCTCCACCTCTCCCCCCGCCACCCTCCTCCTCTCCTCCACCTGTCCCCCCTCCACCCTCCTCATCGGACACAAGGCGACGCACGCCACGACAACCAAGCTCAGAAGACATTTGTCCATCATCTCTTCTCTCTGGTCAGGGTGGTGTTTGGGGTGGTGGTCTCTCTTCTCTCTGGTCAGGGTGGTGTTTGGGGTGGTGGTCTCTCTTCTCTCTGGTCAGGGTGGTGTTTGGGGTGGTGGTCTCTCTTCTCTCTGGTCAGGGTGGTGTTTGGGGTGGTGGTCTCTCTTCTCTCTGGTCAGGGTGGTGTCTGGGGTTGTCTGAGTGAGTCCTGGTGGCTTATAAGGACAGGGAGGCCTGGGGAGGTAAAGGCTCACCCAGTTGTGTGTGTGTGTGTGTGTGTGTGTGCGTGAGTGTGTGTGTCAGTATAGGATCACAGTACCTAGAAACATGCTGGGATGAGGTAATAGCGTTCTCTCTGATCCATCCCGGTCCAAACCTGCTTGGTAGCCTGTCTCTCACACGCACACAGGTAACATTATACACATACACACACCCACAACTTTCAACTGTTTCACTCACACACAAATGGACACACACACACACACACACCATGGTCTGCCCTTAAACTTGTGGTGTAGCTCACACACAGCACTGATCTTAACGCAACTCAACAAAAACTCATGAAATCAATGTCTTTAAACTGTGTTACTAAACTTCTACTACATAAAATGTTCATGTAACCAATAATTTCAATAATACCAATACCGAACGGAACAATGAAAATCAGTTTAGTGGAAATTGTACACATAATCAACACGTTCCTCTGAAATGTCATTTTTTACGACCTTGTGTGCGCGGGTTTCCAGGTAGAATCACTATCGAACCGTTCTCGCGCGTCATGACTCAGTTTGTTCCAACGTGCCGGTCCGTAAAAACCTGTTTCCACACAACCAGAGCCGAGAATGCGCTCGCGTGAAATAAAATGTTAATGACAGCGACACGGCTCACTGGCGATCTCATTAACCCTGTTTCCGCTGCTCTTAGGTGGAATTAACGGGCGTTCGGGGTGTTTGGGGAATTCGGAGGAAGTCTGTCATCTCTGTGACGTCGCGATCTTAACTTAACAAACCAGGAGAATACAGCTCTGTTAGCTTGCTGGGCTGTGCCCTGTACCTCCCTCTGCCCCTCCCTGCCCTCTCCCCCCTCCCCTCTCTGGGCTGTGCCCTGTACCTCCCTCTGCCCCTCCCTGCCCTCTCCCCCCTCCCCTCTCTGGGCTGTGCCCTGTACCTCCCTCTGCCCCTCCCTGCCCTCTCCCCCCTCCCCTCTCTGGGCTGTGCCCTGTACCTCCCTCTGCCCCTTCCTGCCCTCTCCCCCCTCCCCTCTCTCCAGCCTTATCTCTGTCCCTCTCTCCCTTTTCCTCATTTGTCCTCTCATCATCTCTCCCTCCCTCCCTCCCCTCTCCTCTCTGCAGCCTTACATCTCTCCCTGCCTTCAGGGTTTGACAGGATGAAACACTACCTGCTGTATATCCTGGTTATTCCAATCTGAGTTTATTCCAAACAGCCTACTATCCCTGATCAGGTCTTAGAAACACAGGAAGTTGTAGGCAGAGATCACAGGAAGTTGTAGGCAGAGATCACAGGAAGTTGTAGGCAGAGATCACAGGAAGTTGTAGGCAGAGATCAGGGAGCAGTGATAACTATTATGTACACCTGTAGATGGTTTGGCTGAATGCATATGAAATACTAGTTTGTAACTATAAAAATATACAGTATACTGGTTTATACGCAGAGAAAAAGCAACTTTTGCTAAACTAGTTAATAGAAATAGAGATGTACTGTATTTAAAGGAAAGCTGAATCTGGCCTGCCAGGGGGTTTGCAAACATCCCTTCCTCATTGGTCACTCTCTCAACCTTGCGATGATTGTTCAAGGGTGTTTGCTAGTGGGTGTGGCCTCAAATATCCATCTCCAACCTGACCCAAGCCGTTGCTATGGTTTCTGGCACACACGGCATCGACTGATGACATCCTCAAGCCGACGCCCCTTCACTGTCTGGGGGCGGGGCTTACTGTACGGGGGAGGGGAACAAGGACAGATGAATAAATTAAATGAACAAATTAAGAAACAAAAAATGGAGGAGTTCAAAATGAATACAACAAATAAAATAAACAATTCAAGAAGGAATCAAGAAGAACAAATGAGTGTCTGTGTGCCCACCTAAACATGCTGCTGGGGTCCAGGCTGGCCAGCCAGACACTGGAGGAGTCTGGGTAGTAGTTACAGGTGCCATGGACATGACACTCTATGAAGGGCACCTGTCTGAACACCTCCAGACACGAGCCTGGAGACACTAGGGGCTGGCTGGAACCCTGCGCTCCTACTCCAGTTTGCTGGGGGAGGGAAAGAGGGGGGGAGGGAGGAGGGGGAGGGAGGGAGGAAGGAGGGGGAGGGAGGGAGGGAGGAGGGGGAGGGAGGGAGGGAGGGAGGAGGGGGAGGGAGGGAGGGAGGGGGGGAGGAAGGGAGGGGGAGGGAGGAGGGGGAGGGAGGGAGGAAGGAGGGGGAGGGAGGGAGGGAACAGAAAAAATGTCAAATATAAAATGTGTAGTAAGCCTTTGAGTCTACAGCAGACATGTGAGTTTGAAGAGGACTGTTAGCTTGTTGCCAGGTCCCAGGACACGTGTGTGTTACCATGACAAAGGAGTATCCGGTCCAGAGCGATGCCCAGCCCTGAGGGCAGTCTGGGGTCAACGTGGTCTGGCTGTGCACTGCTACGGTGTTATAGCTGCTCTCACACACAGAGCACCTGCAACACACACACACACAGTTATACACACACATAGAGTTATACAGAGGCACAGTTAAACACAATTATACACATACACAGTTATACGTACATGCACACAGTTATACACACACATACACAGTTATTCACACACACAGTGACACACACACACAGTTAGGTGTATTTGTGTGTGTGTGTGTGTGTGTGTGAGTGTGTGTGTGTGTGTGCACACCTGCTGATGTATGAGGCCAGCTCCTGTCCCGTGATTGGGTCCATGCTGGGGGGAATAGCCTTGTCCGTGGACAGCCAATAGGAGTATTCGTTGCGGGCGGCATAGCGGCAGGTGTTCTCCGTGTCACAGAACAGGAAGGGCATGGTGGAGAAACGAGGCAGACAGCTGCCCATCGTACCTGGGGTGAGGTCATCACAGGGGGACAGGTGAGGTCATCATTTACATTTAGTCATTTAGCAGACGCTCTTACCCAGAGAGACTTACAGTAAGTACAGGGACATTCGAGGAAAGTAGGGTGAAGTGCCTTGCCCAAGGACACGTCATTTTTCACGGCCGGGAATCGAACCAGCAACCATCTGATTACTAGCCCAATTCCCTAACCGCTCAGCTACCTGACTGACCTGTCCCTCATCAGAGAGGGACAGGTGAGGTCATCAAAGGGGGACAGGGTGATTGTTGGCAACACCCCAATCTGATTTGCTCTAACCAACTCCAAACCATCTGTAGTCCAGGTGAAACCCAATTGTAACCCTAACCCAGGCCAGGTCTCACCCAGGTCCTGCCCGTGGGCATGGCTGTTGCTGTTGATGAAGAGGAGGGAGTATCCAGAGTAGATGGGGGCGGAGCCTGGGGGGCAGGCAGGCACACAGACGCTCTGGCTGTGACGCGCAAACAGGAAGCTGTCAGCAAGCCCCGCCCCCGCCGAGCCAGGGAGGCCACGAGGACCCTTGTTCCCAAGGGAACCTGAGGCCCCCTGCTCACCTGCCAGAGCACACCGACACACAGATCATACACACACCAATACAAACAGACGATAATACACACACACACACGTGCACACACTACCACAAAGGCATACACACACATTAGCACACACACACTAGCACACACACCAGTCAGTCCGGGGGCTCCTTTGTCTCCCTTGTGGCCGGTGAACCCAGGCAGACCGGGAGGGGCGGGGCCTGGGGCCCCCCTCAGCCCTGGAGGCCCTGTGGGGGGGGGGGACAAGGTTACATGACGGTTACGTTCACTACCATGTTACTAGATAGCAACACTTTTACATTAAACTAACTAGTTGACGGACGAACCCCCCAAACTAACGAGATACTGCACCTGGGAACCCTGGTTGTCCTGGCAACCCGTCAAACCCCGGCGGCCCTTGGTGACCAGGGAGGCCAGGTGGCCCCGGATCCCCTGCCGTGTGCACCACCTGCGGACAGAGGTCTGAGGCCCTGGGCCCTGCCGGGAGAGAGGGACCAGAATGTGTCTGTGTGGCCTTGACTCGCCCCACAACCAGCTCAACTGCTAGCGGGGAACTTTACAGTCTTAGCGAGTTAGCATCGACATGAGCATAGCAGGGCAGGGTAGAGGACAGGTTCTGACCTGGAGGTCCTGGATAACCTTTGACCCCTGGAAGTCCCCTCGGTCCGGGGATGACGCCACGGCTACCCTTGTCACCTAGCAACAACACCGGTCGTACTGATCAGCCACAAACACAATACATACAGTACATTTGACTAGATTCCCTGGTTGTCATGTTAACAAGTTAGACCACCTGGTGGTCATGGTAACATGTTAGATTACCTCGTGGTCATGGTAACGTGTAGTCATGGTAACATGTTATATTACCTGGTGGTCATGGTAACATGTTATATTACCTGGTAGTCATGGTAACATGTAAGATTACCTGGTGGTCATGGTAACATGTTATATTACCTGGTGGTCCAGGGTACCCAGGAGGTCCGGGCTCTCCTCCAAGTCCTGGAGACCCCGGAGACCCTCCCTGGGCCTGCAGGGGGCAACAGCAGGGGGCAACAGCAGGGGGCAACAGTACAGACATGTCAGGGATACATCCAGTTAGCATTCTTAATACCCCCAAATCCATGTGTTGATCCTAGGATCATACCGGCCAACCTGGAGGTCCAGGGTCCCCTCTGGGTCCATCCTGCCCCCTGTAGCCCTGCCGTCCTGGGGCACCCACATCCCCCTTCTGCCCCTGGCCGGACGAGCCTGGGGGTCCCCTGGCTCCGGGGTCACCTGGAACACATGGGGGGGAGGGGGTTACACCTGCTGGGATAGGTCTACTCTGGTACAGGGATTCAGATAAAGTTTCTGTGTGAAAGGAAGACATCATCAGAACAAGAATTTGTTGGAATGAAATATGAATTCTCTCTGAAATACACTAGAGAATTATCTCTGCAAAACACTGAAGAATATTTAGTTTAATTTTAAAACTGCGTTTATAAGGAAGGTATTTTCAGGGGCAGACAGACATCCAGTCTCCATAGCAACACACACTCACCTGGGGCACCAACGTTTCCACGGCGACCTGCCTCTCCCCTGGGCCCTGGGAGAAACAGCCCTCCTGGCCCGGGGTAACCTTGGAGACCAGGGAGGCCCAGACCCCCGGGGGGGCCGCGGTCCCCAGGAGGTCCAGCTGGTCCTGGAGACGCGTTGCCCGGGCGACCAAGATCGCCGTGGGGACCTGCCAATACAGGAAACCAGAGCTGTCAGCCTATCACAGGGGTTGTAACAAACCACAAGGGTATTAGTGATGGTTTCTAAGTGATGTCATCAAGGTGAGACTAACCTTGTTGTCCTTTCAGACCCTGCATGCCTGGAGGTGAACTCACTGTTGCTATGGAGACAAGGGGTGACCACATAAGCAATGTTGTTTCAGACAAGAAACAGGAAGTGTGTGGATCTGAAAGATTACAGCCTCTATGTCTGTCTGTCTCTCTGTCTGCCTGTCTGTCTCTCTGTCTGTCTGTCTGTCTCTCTGTCTGTCTTACCTGTCTCCCCCTTTGGACCTGCGGGTCCAGGGATGCCGTCCAAACCTCGACTCCCTTTAGGACCCTGAATCCCCCACGGACCTGGCAGGCCCAGCTGTCCTGTGGGAGGGGCAGAACAAGAGAGGAGACGTTTAGAAAGAAAAGGATGACATCACAGACACACTGTCTGCATGTATACCACACCTTCACTCTAAAGCCTGCATCCTATAAACGATATCCTAGACACAGTACATACCGTATCAATCTATATGTCCTACATCCAAGACAAGTTCAGCCATGCTAGGTCCTACACTTTAGCATTCTATACGGTACCCCTCTGGGCAGGGGCCCTCTCCTCCTGACATACCTGGCCCTCCAAGACGTCCTGGGGGGCCGGGGGTCCCGGGGCCACCATCTGAACCCGGTAGGCCAGGGGGGCCTGGGGGGCCTGGTGGGGGGGGGGGGCAGAGGGAGGGGGTTAGAAGTTTATATCAATCGATTAGATAGATAGATAGATAGAGAGACAGGGAGACGGAGAAAGGGGGTAACTGTAGTAACCGTTGTGACCAGGGAGTCCTGGCTCCCCTGTGTGTCCTGGGGGCCCCGTCACCCCAGGGAACCCCACGGAGCCCAGCTCCCCCTTCTGGCCCTTCACAGCCTGGCCGACCACGCCTCCTGGCTCCCCCTGCACAGAAAGGAGAGAAAGAGGAGGAGAGAGGAAGAGAGGAGGAGGATGGAGGAGGATGGAGAAGAGAGGGAGAGGGGAGATTTAGAGTAGGAGAGTTAGATGGATAGAGAGGGAGAGAAAGAGAGAGGGATGGAAAGAATGAGAGAGAGAGATAGAGATGGATAGAGAGTAGGAGGGATACAGAGCCACAGTGGCTGGTACCTTCTGGCCCCTGGGTCCAGGGTGGCCGTACCCTCCGTAGCTGGGCTCTCCCTTTGCCCCCCTGGATCCAGGCAGGCCGAGCTGGCCGCTGGGGCCTGGAGACCCTGCCCACTCTCCTGACTCTCCCTTAAGGCCCTTAGCACCTGCAGACACCAGCACATCTGAGGGTGAGTGTGTAACTAGGTGTGTGTGTGTGACCAGGTGTGTGTGTTACCAGGTGTGTGACCAGGCGTGTGTGAGTGACCAGGTGAGTGACCAGGTGTGTGACCAGGTGTGTGACCAGGCGTGTGACCAGGTGTGTGACCAGGTGAGTGACCAGGCGTGTGTGTGTTACCAGGTGTGTGACCAGGTGTGTGACCAGGTGTGTGACCAGGCATGTGACCAGGCGTGTGACCAGGCGTGTGACCAGGTGTGTGACCAGGTGAGTGACCAGGTGTGTGACCAGGTGTGTGACCAGGCGTGTGACCAGGTGTGTTACCAGGTGTGTGACCAGGTGTGTGACCAGGTGTGTGACCAGGCATGTGACCAGGTGTGTGACCAGGTGTGTGACCAGGCATGTGACCAGGTGTGTGACCAGGTGTGTGACCAGGTGTGTGACCAGGCGTGTGTGTGTTACCAGGTGTGTGACCAGGCGTGTGACCAGGCGTGTGACCAGGTGTGTGACCAGGTGAGTGACCAGGTGTGTGACCAGGTGTGTGACCAGGTGTGTGACCAGGTGAGTGACCAGGTGTGTGGCCAGGCATGTGACCAGGTGAGTGACCAGGTGTGTGACCAGGTGTGTGACCAGGTGAGTGACCAGGTGTGTGACCAGGTGTGTGACCAGGCATGTGACCAGGCGTGATGAAGTTTGTCCCAGTACCCTTACCCTGAGATCCGTTATTAAAAGGACAATTTATGTTAACGCCGCATGTCTGAGTCCTATTTCATTGTGAATCGGGCCTTCAAGTCCCCTGGGTTGCTACAGTGTGTTAAGATGTGTGTGTTAGCAGGTGTGTGACCAGGTGTGTGTGTGTTACCAGGTGTCCCCATGTCTCCCCTGGTCCCTCGTGCTCCTGCAGCTCCAGCTCCTCCAGGCCGCATGCTGTCCAGCCCCCTGTCTCCTGCAGGACCTACACACACACCTGACGTTACCTCACCTCACACACACACCTTCCACAGCTCACACACACCTCACACACACCTCACACACACACCTTCCACACCTCACACACCTTCCACACACACACACACACCTCGTGGTCCTGGTGCTCCTCTCAGTCCATCTCTCCCTACTGGTCCTCTGGAGCCTGGAGGGCCCTGGTCCCCTACAGGTCCTGAAGCACCACGCTGACCTGGGACACACACCCAGGCATACCCAAGACACACACACACAAACACACATACATAAGATATCTGTCAGTCCTGGCTCTGGAGGTGCGTCCAGAGCAGGGGCAGTTCTGGGTTGAGGGTCAGGGGTCCTCACCAGGGGGGCCTATGTCCCCAGGGAACCCGTAGAGGTCAGTGATGGAGGGAGGTCCTGGGGGTCCTGAGAAACCGGGCTCTCCTTCTGGCCCCGGAGAGCCCGGAGGGCCCCTGTCTCCGTCTGGACCTGGAGAACCTGCAGAACCAGGAGAACTTAGGAACTGTTCTTCATCATCTTTACTGTGTGTTCACATGACATAGGTGTGTCTGTGTGTGTCTGTATGTGTCTGTGCGTGTCTGTGCGTGTCTGTGCGTGTCTGTGCGTGTCTGTGCGTGTCTGTGTGTTTCTGTGTGTGTGTCTGTGTGTGTCTGTGTGTGTCTGTGTGTGTGTGTCTGTGTGTGTCTGTGTGTGTCTGCGAGTTTGAAACAAGTATGAAAATGTTGACCGTGTGTGTGAGGTGTGTGTGAATGTTTAGGTGTGTGTCTGAGGTGTGTGTGAGGTGTGTGTGTGAGGTGTGTGTTTGAGGTGTGTGTGTGAGGTGTGTGTGTGAGGTGTGTGTGTGAGGTGTGTGTGTCTGTTTAAGTGTGTGTCTGAGGTGTGTGAGGTGTGTGTGTCTTTTTAGGTGTTTGTCTGAGGTGTGTGTGAGGTGTGTGTGTGAGGTGTGTGTGTCTGTTTAGGTGTGTGTCTGAGGTGTGTGTGAGGTGTGTGTGTCTGTTTAGGTGTGTGTCTGAGGTGTGTGTGTCTGTTTAGGTGTGTGTGAGGTGTGTGTGAGGTGTGTGTGTGAGGTGTGTGTGTCTGTTTAGGTGTGTGTCTGAGGTGTGTGAGGTGTGTGTGTCTGAGGTGTGTGTGTGTGGTCTCTAACCGCTCTGTCCAGGTAGACCCAGGGCCCCCTGGGCTCCGTCCCAGCCCACTCCAGGCCTCCCGTCTGGGCCCTGCTCTCCCGGGGCGCCGGGGGCTCCTGGAAATCCATACTTCCCTGCATGGCCCTTCTGACCTTGGGATCCCTTGGGGCCAATTGTGGGGGGGCCTGGGGGGCCAGGGGGGCCGGCTGGACCAGGGAGGCCCAGGCCTGGGGGTCCGGGTTCCCCCTTCACCCCCCACACGCCTCTGGTACCTGGGGAGGGAGAGGGAGAGAGAGAGAGGGAGGGAGGGAGAGAGAGAGAAAGAAGAATATGAGAGAACTGGAGCTAAAACAGTGAAGTGATGAAGAGGATGAAAAGGTAGCAGTGATTCACCTGGGGGGCCGGGGGCCCCTGGGGGGCCGGGGGGGCCATGAGGACTCAGTAAGCAGAGAGTGCAGTCAGGAGCTACACCTGGAGGACCTGGAGGACCTGAGACACCTCTATCACCTGCACACACACACACACACACACACACACTTATTATGAATGTATGACTGCATGCTGTTTCTGTGGGAATGCATGTGTGTGCGTACGTGCGTGTGTGTTATACCCTTATTTCCAGCCAGGCCTGGTAGTCCGGGGGGCCCATAGCTGCCTGTGCCCCCACGAGGGCCCTCGTCTCCTGGGGGGCCCAGGGCCCCCTCATCCCCCTGGGGGCCTGGAGGACCGTCCAGACCTGGAACACCTGGTCCGAATTCCCCCTGAGACACACACACACACAGAGACACACATATACACACAGAGACACACATATACACACAGAGACACACATATACACACATGCACACAGAAACATACACAAAGACACACATACATTGTCATTTATTTTTTACATTGTCATTTACACAGACACACACACACAGACACACACACACACACAGAACATAAGCACACACACACACGGTCACACAGTTACACAAACATACACAAGGCATCAGCTTCATAGGATCCAGTGATCAACAAGCTCCTCCCCCCCCTGACCTTTGGCCCTGGACGTCCAGGCAGTCCAGGAAGTCCAGGTTTCCCAGGTGATCCCCGCCCAGCTGACCCTGGTAGACCAAGTAGGCCCTTCTCACCTGACCACACACATATATACATGAAGACACACAGTCAGGAAGACACACACACATGCGCACACACACACACGTAACTGAAACACATCAGAAACACAATCATCAGACAGCTGTGCATGTGCATGTGTGAGGGGAGGGTGCACTTGAAGGAGCTGACCTCTCTCTCCCTTGGGCCCCTGGTCTCCCCCGGAGACAACACCCCTCTCTCCTTTCTCACCGGGCGAGCCAGAGAAGCCTGGAACACCTGCTGCTCCTCTGCCCCCTGCAGGACACACCCGGCGTTACACCTCCACCAGCACTGACTGTCTGTCTGTCTGTCTGTCTGTCTGTCTTTGTGTCTGTCTGTCTGTCTGTCTGTCTTTTTGTCTGTCTGTCTTTGTGTCTGTCTGTCTGTCTGTCTTTGTGTCTGTCTGTCTGTCTTTGTGTCTGTCTGTCTGTCTGTCTGTCTGTCTGTCTGTCTGTGTCTGTCTGTCTTTGTGTCTGTCTGACTGTCTGTCTTTGTGTCTGTCTGTCTGTCTGTCTTTGTGTCTGTCTGTCTATCTGTCTGTCTGTCTTTGTGTCTGTCTGTCTGTCTTTGTGTCTGTCTGTCTGTCTTTGTGTCTGTCTGTCTGTCTTTGTGTCTGTCTGTCTGTCTTTGTGTCTGTCTGTCTATCTGTCTGTCTGTCTTTGTGTCTGTCTGTCTGTCTGTCTTTGTGTCTGTCTGTCTGTGTGTCTAGTGGGGGGGGGGTCTCACCGGGGGGGCCCTGGCGGCCAGCCAAGCCCTTCTGTCCCGGGGGGCCTGGGGGGGTGTCAGCCACCCTCCTGCTGGACTCTCCTTTCTGACCTGAGGAGGAACACAGGTCAGGTATGTGTGCCTGGGAAGTATGTGTGTGTTTCATGTTCTGTGTGTGTTTCATGTTCTGTGTGTGTGTGTTCTGTGGAGTGTGTGAGTCTGTGTTCTATGGAGTGTGTGTGTGTGTGTGTGTGACGTACCTGGGGGTCCAGGTGTGCCTGGCAGCCCTGGTACCCCTTCCTGCCCCTTGGCTCCTGTGGGCCCCAGGGGCCCGAAGCTTGGAGCCCCAGCCGCCCCCTCTGGTCCTGGGACACCCCGGGGCCCCACAGCCCCTGCAGGGCCCCGGTCCCCCTTCAGCCCTGGAGACGAGTGCTGGGGGGGATATGGGGCACATAGAACATCAGAGAGAACATGTGGGACGCACAAGCACAGCACTGTGATGCTTGATGATCCTGCTCTCTCACCGGGTCTCCCTTTGGGCCTGGTCGTCCCCTGGGGCCTGGGGAGCCTGGAGCTCCGGGTAGTCCATCCAGCCCAGCCACGCCTGCTGGTCCTGGGGAGCCCTGGTCCCCCTTGGCCCCCTTCTGGGAGAAGGACCCTGACTCTCCCTTGAGGCCCTGGAACCCCGTCACACCCGGTACCCCATCCACACCCTGCGCGGACAGACGGGTTGCCATGGATACGGTTGCCGGGCAACACGGTGCAACATGGTTACCATGGGCGGCGCTAGAGAGGGGCTAGCAGGTGCTTCAGCACCCCCAAGAAAGACAAAAGCACCCTGATAGCACCCCCTAAAATATTGCTCATTTAGTAATAGTATTCAGGCCCGGAGTGGCCATCGGGAGAATAGGGAGAATTCACGGTGGGCCGCTCATAAATTGTGCCAGCAGATCGCCTGCTTTGTCTTTTCACACACCGAAAAAAACGATTTGTGTTAAGTTTGTTACTGTGTGACTGATAAGTAAGCTAATAGGCTACACTAGGTTTTAATCTAAATAAGCGCATGATCAGACCGTGCATTAAAAAGTGTGGTTTTCAGTTGTCGCGCATGCTCTCTTTCTCAAACACAGGTGCGTGTACCAAGACAACCCTAAACCATCATTTATTGTTGTGGAGGGAGTTTGCAAGATTAAGATGATGTCAAAATAATAAAATGGATGGGAAAAAGATGCCAGGAGGAACTGAAAAAGCCAGGTAAAAAAAGAAAGATCTGTCACATCAGAAATCTAGGTTCCTGCAAGGGTGGGAAAAATATGTTTTCTCAAAAGCCCCAAATCTTTCAGTTAAAAATTTGGGTTGTAATTTCGAGAAAATATAACAATGAGTCCAACGTAATGTTTATATTACATAAAGCTCAAAAACCTATTTTGCACTGAAATTAATGCAAAATATCTCGCTTGCGTGCTCGCATTAATGTGAAGTTCCGATTTCAGCTCACATCAAAACCTTGACTAGGTCCTAAATTTGGGTTATGCCCCGAATGTTAAACGTATGCCTCGGCCCCTGGTGGGGATGGGCTGGTTTTACACTCGCGGGCTGAAAATGGCTCCCTCTCTGGCCCTGATAGTATTCATAGAAATATATAATATATATATATAATTGCGCAGCTCCCCCTGTCAATGATCTAGCACCCCCTCAGCACCTGCATGAAAAATTCTCTGGCGCCGCCACTGATGGTTACAGAGAAAAATGTGTGTTTTGTGTGTGAAATTTGAAGTGTGTCATTCTACCTCATCCTCATTTAATCCTTCCACCAAAACCCTCTCGAAAATGCTCACCAGTTGCCCTGGGAAACCATGGCTTCCTTTGAATCCTGGCTCCCCCTTCTGCCCAGGGAAGGAATTAAACCCTGCAGGACACACACAGAAACTATGTCATTTCCTGTCTCTAGATGTTTTCTTCCTCTCAGTGCTCAGCTACTGAAGTGTTCTAGTTACCTGGTTGCCCGGGGTGACCAGGTGCACCTGGAGGTCCTGGGAGTCCTGACCCGGCCATTTGACACGTCCTACAGGGTTCCCCCTTGGCACCTGCAGGGGCCAGGCACACACACTTCATACACCGTCAACACATCACAGGGGAGGGGGCAGGTACAGGACCAGAGAGTGGGTGGAGGGCAGGTACAGGACCATAGAGTGGGTGGAGGTGGAGGGCAGGTAACCGGGGCAGAATTGGAGCTCACCTGGTAATCCGTCACCGCCGGTGTAACCAGGGTAACCAGGGATTCCGTCCACCCCTTTCACCCCCGTGGGCCCGCGAGTCTCCCCAGAATCAAGATCTACCAACATCACAAACAGATTACAACCACGCTCACTATCCAATCGGGATTTACCAACACACCACACACACATTTAGAAAGACAGACAAAGAGAGAGCCGGGTGTGATCTGACATAGCTCTCCCAGCAGGCCTGGGGGTCCTGGTTCTCCTGGGGGGCCTGAGGGCCCGGGGTACCCCTCCCTGCCGCGGGGGCCCAGGGAGGGGGGGCTGGGCTCTCCAGGGTCCCCGTTGGTCCCGGGGAACCCAGGAAGACCGGGGTCTCCTGGGGACCCCCGCTGGGAGGAAGCAGCACCTGCAGGGAACACAGCTACCTGAGGATGATGATGGTGAGGATGATGATCATGGTGAGGATGTGTTTACATGTGTTGGTATGTTTACATGCGTGTTGGTATGTTACAGTTACATGCATGACCAGGGGAGATGTAAACAGCTGACGTGTGTAGAGAACCTGCTGACTCACCTGGGAGGCCTGGGTTGCCAGGGACACCTGTAACACAGGACACACGGTCACATCCTCTCATCCATGACCTCATCCATGACCTCATCCATGACCTCATCTATGACCGTACATCCATGACCTCATCACAGGACCTCATCACAGGACCTCATCACAGGACCTCATCACAGGACCTCATCACAGGACCTCATCCATGACCTCATCACAGGACCTCATCCATTACCTCATCACAGGACCTCATCACAGGACCTCATCACAGGACCTCATCCATGACCTCATCACAGGACCTCATCACAGGACCTCATCCATGACCATACATCCTCCTAACAGTTCTGATGACATGATCTAATATCTCCAAACCCATGTGACTGTCGTGCATCTCTGTGTGTGGGTGACTGGTCCGGTCCCTCACCTCCAGTACCTGGAAGTCCAGGGAGGCCAGACAGCCCAGGAGAGCCAGGGTCCCCTCGGGACCCTGTAAGATCCCCCACCAACAGCAGCTCTCCTGGGGGCCCCGCTGGGCCCCGGTCACCCCTCACTCCCTGCTCCCCAACACACACACACACATACACACATGAACACACACACAGAAAGGCGATCATAGCCAGGTGACAGGTGACGACATACTGACCTTTATTCCAGATATTCCAGGATATCCTGGTTCACCAAACAGGCCTTGTTGTCCCTACGGAGTTCATCACATGTTCAACTTGTAACACTGCAACTTGTAACACACACAAATAGAGTAACACACATACATACAGCTCTCACACACACACACACACACACACACAGACAGACACACAGAGACACACACACATAGACACACACCTTATACCCAGGCTGTCCATAGTCCCCATCCTTGCCTACCTTCCCCTAGGTGAGACAGACGGGTTAGTCAAGCTGACACATGTTGTTCCTCCTTAACCTGGACTAGGCCAGCTTCCTATGAAGATACTGTACCTACAGAGCATGCTAACAGAGCTAGCATGCTAACAGAGCTAACTAGTCATAGCCACACAGAGTAATACCTCCAAAGGTGTGATGCTAACTAATCATACAGAATGCTACTGTACCTCCACAGGTGGGATGCTAACCTTGCTAAGTTTGATAGGCTAGCCAGTCAGACAGGGTAATACTGTACACAGCTAGGATGCTAACCATGCTAGTCATGGGAGTCAGGTGGCTGAGCGGTTAGGGAATTGGGCTAGTAATCAGAAGGTTGCCGGTTGGATCCCCAGACGTGCAAAAATGACGTTGTGTCCTTGGGCAAGGCACTTCACCCTACTTGCCTCGGGGGAATGTCCCTGTACTTACTGTAAGTCGCTCTGGATAAGAGCGTCTGCTAAATGACTAAATGTAAATGTAGTCAGACAGGGTAATACCATACACAGCTAGGATGCTAACCATGCTAGTCAGACAGGGTAATACCATACACAGCTAGGATGCTAACCATGCTAACCATGCTAGTCAGACAGGATGACACAGTACCTCAGGTCCAGGATCTCCTCTCTCTCCCTTCACACCTCTTGCCTGGCCAAGACCTGAACCAGGGTTACCCTGACAACAAACAAACACACAGGAACCAGAGAGGAGAGATGTTGATTCACACAGACTGACTGACTGAAGCTGAAGTAGACCAGGCGTGTGTGTGTGTGTACAGGGGGATACATACCGGTTTTCCCTTGCAGCCCTTCGGTCCGGGGTCTCCAATGTCTCCCTGCAATCACAATCGCACACACGTACACATACAGACATACCAACATACACACACACACACGGGCATACAGACACAGCTACATGTCACAGCCAATCACAGAGCTTGTTTGTAGGAAGATGACAACAAGCTTTCAAAACAACAACAACAACCAGACAGTCATAGAAAGAATCAGTAACACAGGCTGTACACTAACTTCCTACTTCCTGTCAGCTGACTTCCTGTTGGCCTACCTTCATGTTCTTGGGGGCGTGGGCATACAGCTTGATTCCTTTAGGACCTGGGGGGCCTGGGGGCCCTCTGCCTCCCTACAGCACACACACACACACACACACATATACACACGCACACACAGTGTCAGAGTCTGCAGAGAGAGAGCGCAGGCTGCAGTGGTGCTGCCGGGCCAGGGGGGCGCTGCAGGCTGAGGGCTCACCTTCACACCGTGGGGTCCTGGCAGGATGGAGCTACGACCCTCCTGACCCTGAGGAGACAGAGACACTTACACTGCTTACACACACACACATTACAGTAATACACACACACATTACAGTAATACACACACACGCATTACATTAATACACACACACATTAATACACACACACCTTCTGTCCTGGATGCCCTGGTTTGCCAGGTGACCCCTGAGTAGATAAAAGAACAACTGTTAGAGAAGCAGACAGGTAGTCAGACAGACAGGTAAGCAGACAGACAGACAGGCAGACAGACGCCTTACCTTGTTTCCAGAAGGTCCCATATCTCCTGGTCGACCCAGCTCTCCCTGGAACCCTGGAGAACCCTACACATAGGAGAGGAGTTAGGAGAGGGCGGAGGAGAGGGGGAGGAGAGGAGTTAGGAGAGGGCGGAGGAGAGGGCGGAGGAGAGGGCGGAGGAGAGGGGGAGGAGAGGGCGGAGGAGGGAAGGAGGAGAGGGCGGAGGAGGGGGCGGAGGAGAGGGCGGAGGAGAGGGGGAGGAGAGGAGTTAGGAGAGGGCGGAGGAGAGGGCGGAGGAGAGGGCGGAGGAGAGGACGGAGGAGAGGGCGGAGGAGAGGAGTTAGGAGAGGGCGGAGGAGAGGGCGGAGGAGGGAAGGAGAGAGGTGGATGCATGTGGTTACCATGACACCAGGTGGTCCTGTATTTCCTGGCTGTGGTGCTGAGGTCCAGTCTTCCCCTGCAGATGAAGACTCACCCTGAGAGAGAGGAGAGGAGAGGAGTGGAGAGGAGTGGAGTGGAGTGGAAAGGGGAGAGGAGTGGAGAGGAGAGGAGTGGAGAGATAGGAGGGGAGAGAGAGGAGTGGAGAGGAGAGAGAGGAGTGGAGAGGAGAGGAGAGAGAGGAGTGGAGAGGAGTGGAGAGAGGAGTGGAGAGGAGAGGAGTGGAGAGGAGAGAGGAGTGGAGAGGAAAGGGGAGAGGAGTGGAGAGGAGTGGACAGAGAGGAGTGGAGAGAGGAGTGGAGAGGAGAGGGAGGAGTGGAGAGGAGTGGAGAGAGAGGAGTGGAGAGGAGAGGAGTGGAGAGAGAGGAGTGGAGAGGAGTGGAGTGGAGAGAGAGGATTGGAGAGGAGAGGAGTGGAGAGAGAGGAGTGGAGAGGAGTGGAGTGGAGAGGAGTGGAGAGAGAGGAGTGGAGAGGAGTGGAGAGATGAGTGGAGAGAGAGGAGTGGAGAGGAGAGGAGAGAGGAGTGGAGAGGAGTGGAGAGGAAAGGGGAGAGGAGTGGAGAGGAGTGGAGAGAGAGGAGTGGAGAGAGAGGAGTGGAGAGGAGAGGAAAGAGAGGAAAGAGGAGGGGAGAGAGGAGAGGAGTGGAGAGGAGTGGAGAGAAAGGAGTGGAGAGGAGAGGAGAGGAAAGAGGAGGGGAGAGAGGAGAGGAGTGGAGAGTTGAGGAGAGAGAGGAGTGGAGTGGAGAGAGAGAGGAGTGGAGAGGAGTGGAGAGGATTGGAGAGGAGTGGAGAGGAGGATGATAATGAATATGATGGTGATGGTGATGATAATGATGAAAAAGATGATGGTGATGATAATGAAGATGATGGTGATGAAGATGATGGGGCTGCTACCTTTGGTCCTGCAGGTCCAGGTTCCCCCTGTATAGCAGAGGACAAAGGAAGCAACTCAATACACATGCTCACACACACACACAGCCCATACACACACAGCACAGACACACACACACAACCCCCCCATACACACACACACACACACACACAGACACACAGCTGAGCTGGTTCATACTGACTGGCTGTCCGGTGTCTCCTGTGGGTCCAGGCTGGCCAGGATATCCCTCCTCTCCCTGGAGCACACAACAGAGTCAGGTGGGTGGGGGGGGGGGGGGGGGGGGGGGGGGTAGGTAGGTATGTATGTGGGTAGGTAGGTGGGTGGGGGGGTAGGTAGGTAGGTAGGTGGGTAGGTGGGTAGGTGGGTGGGTAGGGTGGGTAGGGTAGGGTAGGTAGGTACTCCACCTGTGTTCCGTTACATCCTGCAGCTCCAGTCGGACCCTGCAGACCCTGATTACCTGGCACACCCTGCAGAATACACACAGACATACTCACACGGTTACACACACACACACACTGTTAGACATACACACTCTTAGACACACACACTGTTACACACACACACACACACACTGTTAGACATACACACTGTTACACACACACACTGTTACACACACACACTGTTAGACACACACATTGTTACACACACACACACACACACACTGTTAGACACACACAGTTACACACACACACACACACACTGTTATACATACACATTGTTAGACACACACACTGTTACACACACACACACACTGTTAGACATACACACTGTTAGACACACACACTGTTACACACACTGTTAGACACACACACTGTTACACACACACACACACACTGTTACACACACATACACACTGTTAGACACACACACACACAGTTAGACATACACGCTGTTAGACACACACTGTTAGACACACACACTGTTAGACACACACACTGTTACACACACACACTGTTAGACACACACATTGTTACACACACACACACTGTAACACACAGGGAGCAGATGCAGTTCCTTACTGGTAAGCTTGATGACCCATCATAGCCCTCTCTGCCTCTGGGACCCTGGACACACACATCATGAACACATGATATGACCACACACACATCATGAACACATGATATGACCACACACACATCATGAACACATGATATGACCACACACACAAATGGATGGATTTAGAATCAAGGACACACATATACTGTACATACACACACAACATTAAACACATGCACACACACCCTCTTCTAAAAGGGGGTCTTACCCGATTGCCTTTGGCTCCCTGTGGTCCACCAGGGCCGGTGTTGCCCTGGGAAACAAATTAAAGTCAACAACCACAACAACAACCACATGTATTCATTTGATGAAGGGAGGGGTGAGGGGTGAGGGTTAGGGTTAGGGAGGGTGAGGGGGTGAGGAGGGGTGAGGGAGGTGAGGGGAGGTGAGGTGAGGGAGGGTGAGGAGGTGAAGAGGGGTGAGGGAGGGATGAGGGAGGGTGAGGGATGTGAGGAGGGGTGAGGGTTAGGGTTAGGGAGGGTGAGGAGGTGAGGAGGGGTGAGGAGGGGTGAGGGTGGGAGGAGGGAGGTGGGAGGAGGAAGAGAGGGAGGATGGAGGAGGGAGGAAGGAGGTGTACATTTAGACCAGGGTGTCCCTGATGTCCTTCTGGTCCCACGTTGCCTTTAGGCCCCTGGAGACCTCTCTGTCCTGGAAAACCTTTCTCCCCCTGGGGGAGGGGAGGGGGAATAACTTTAGTAAAGAACAGGTGCGTTGTTGATGGTGTGTAACAGGAAGTGATCAGTGTCCTTGATGGTGTGTAACAGGAAGTGATCTGTGTCCTTGATGGTGTGTAACAGGAAGTGATCTGTGTCCTTGATGATGTGTAACAGGGAGTGATCTGTGTCCTTGATGGTGTGTAACAGGAAGTGATCTTCCTACCTTGCTACCTTTCACTCCGTCACACTGGCATGGAGACTTCCCTGTACACACACACTGCCAACAACAACAACAAAAAAATCAAAAAAAAAGTTTTGAATTGTTTTTGGACAAAAGTAAAAAAAAAAAAAAAAAAAGTTTAGAAAAAGGTTTAGAAAAAAGTTTTGAAAAAAAGGTTTTGAATTCTTTTTTGGGAAAAAAATGTTTTGAAAAAAGGTTACGTAATGTATGCATACTTGATGAGGACTCTACTGTACTGTACTCTACTCTGCTTCTCTGTTCTTCTCTCTTGATGAGGACTCTACTGTACTCTACTCTGCTCTGCTTCTCTGTTCTTCTCTCCCCTCTCCTACTCCTCTCTCCTCTTCATTCACTGTGTGAAAAAAGTTTGGAAAATATTTTTGAAAAAAGTTTTGAGGTTGAAATTTTTTTTTCAAAAAATTGTTTTTCTAAAGTATCAAAATGTCTTCTTTACTTTTACTTCAGTGAAAACAAAATGTCAGTAATTCAACTTTTACCAGTCTTTTTAAACATGAGTATCTGTACTTCTATTTAACCTTTAGATGCGTGAGTTCTAAATATTTCCGACGCTTCCACCAGAGTGAGTTATTTTTCCAAAACGGAAGTTAGATAGCTTTAGTTAGCTTTTATTTTAGCTTATTTAGCTTATTGGGTGTGCTCACGCCTTCGGCGAGCACAACCATTGTTCTCTCACAAATATATTTTTATTATTATTATTTATTTTTGCCCCCCTAAGGATCCGTCAATATTTGGACTACATAGACAACGTCGGTGTCAAAAGTTTCGTCTTGGTAGCGATTGAGTTGCTTGTATTTTTAATTACGTTCCGTTGCACGGTTTAGGCAGAAATTAAGTTTTTGTGGCAAAAAGTGCTGTGTGTCAACAAAGGGTACCCAGTGCCAACGTCACAACGTCAGCACACGTTAGCAACAACGCATGGATACAACGTACATAGATGTGCTGTTTCACAGCGAGTATCGTATCGTGCCGTGGTGTACTAGCAGCACATGTACATTTAAGCAAATCAAGACTTGCATGTACAGTAAGTAATGTCACATTCAATAATGTATTTAAACTCAAGCTTGTGTGGTGCGTCGCTGTCTTCAATGCCACAGCCTAAACTTTATGTCAAAAGAAACGTTTTTTGGGGGCATATTTTCAGTTAGCAGACGGTACTGTTTGAATCGCGATTCCATCTGAAATACTGCCAGTGACAACGTTGTTACAATAGCTTGTTTCAAAGGGGGTTCTTAATGAATTATGCAATATGAGTAGGCTACATGCTTGAAAATATCACTAGAAGGGAAAAACTTAAGGGGACAGACCCATCTGCAACCGACGCAAGCAAGCAATTTCCCCAGAAATTGTACCCTCTCTAGTTTGAGCTATTTTAGCTTCTTTTTGACACGATTCAAACCAAAATATCCCACCTCCTCCCTTCAAAGCCACTCCCACAAAACTACAGTAACGAGCATTGAGTGGAGGGGCAGAGTGTGCACAGGTAGGGAGGTAGACAGACAATCCCGTCCAATCAATAGTCAGGGTTCCCCCGGCAAACCTTTAGATATATTGGTTGCTATCAAGGCGTTAAGTTACTTTTAGCAAATATGACAAAAAGTGCTTCTCAACAACATTGCCTACCCTGCCTTTAAGTGAAGTGCCTTCTCTGTTCCTCACCATGAGGCAAACTCTGGCCAGCTACAATGCTGCCCTCTCCAGGCTCTGTTTAGAACTGCACCGTACAATAGCTGTAGCTGGGAGTGTCAACCAGATGGCAGCACTGACTATAGTGTGTGGAGGTGAGAGAGAGAGACAGAGAGAGAGAGAGAGGGAGAGAGAGAGAGAGAGAGAGAGAGAGAGAAACAGAGACACAGAGACACAGAGAAACAGAACGAGAGAGAGACAGAGAGACAGAGAGAGAGGGAGACAGAGACAGAGACAGAGAGAGACAGAGAGAGAGACATAGAAAGAGAGAGACAGAGACAGAGAGAGAGACAGAGAGAGACAGAGAGACATAGAAAGAGAGAGACAGAGAGAGACAGAGAGAGACAGAGACAGAGAGACAGAGAGAGACAGAGAGAGGGAGAGACAGAGCAAGAGAGAGACAGATAGAGAGAGACAGAGAGAAAGAGACAGAACGAGAGAGACAGAGAGAGAGACAGAGAGAGAGACAGAGAGACAGAGAGAGAGACAGAGAGAGACAGAGCGAGACAGAGAAAGACAGACAGAGAGAAAGAGAGACAGAAATAGAGAGACATAGAAAGAGAGAGACAGAGAGAGACAGAGGGAAAGAGAGAGACAGAGAGAGGGAGACAGAGAGAGACAGAGAAAGAGAGACAGAGAGAAAGAGAGAGACAGAGAGAGACAGAACGAGAGAGACAGAACGAGAGAGACAGAGAGAGAGACAGAGCGAGACAGAGAAAGACAGACAGAGAGAAAGAGAGAGACAGAGAAAGAGAGAGACAGAGAGAAAGAGAGAGACAGAGATACAGATACAGAGAGAGAGCGAGAGCAGCTGTAGTAGACAGAAACCAGTCAAGAGTGGTACTTCCCAGCAGTGTGCCGTTGTGCAGGAAACCATAAAGAGAAAATAAGACAAACAATTCCTGTCTTCATCCACAGGTTTGCACCCACACACACACAGGCCTGAGAAAGGTGTTCCTGGTCAGAGTGTCCTTGTGATGGAGACAAACGTCCTCCTCCCTTCTAACCCAGACATAACAGGGTCCAGGTTCCCATGGGAACGGGATTAGGGTGGGGGATTAGACCAGAGGTGAATAACTGATGTATCTCCCCTCTCATGCCCTCCCCTCTCATGCCCTCCTCTGTTCTGGAGGAGAGAGGAGAGGAATGGAGGAGAGGAGAGAGGAAGAGAGAGCATGAGAGAGGATGAAAAAGGAGAAGAGAGGGGGACAGGAAAAGAGGAGAGAAGAGGAGGAGAGAGAAGAACAGGAATGGTGAAGAGGAGTGGTTTCTTGTTTACATTCTCTCTCTCCATCTTTCTTCTTTTATGTGATATCCTTGATCTTTTCCTTCCTTGACCCTAACGACTCCTCTCTTCTCCTCATCCTCCCCTTCCTTGACCCTAACCCCTCCTCTTTTCTACTCATCCTCCCCTTCCTTCACCCTAACCCCTCCTCTCTTGTCCTCATCCTCCCCTTCCTTCACCCTAACCCCTCCTCTCTTGTCCTCATCCTCCCCTTCCTTCACCCTAACCCCTCCTCTCTTGTCCTCATCCTCCCCTTCCTTCACCCTAACCCCTCCTCTCTTCTCTTCCCTCTATCAGAAATGTGTCTTTTATCCCTCTCCCCTCCTTTCCTCTCCTCCTCCCCATGTATCTTGTCCTGAGTTAGCCTGGCCCCACTCAAGGTACAGCTTAACATACAAAACATCTCCACATTAAACAGAATCAATCACCTACTGCCCTCTAGTCTCTCTCTCTCTCTCTGTCCCTCTCTGACACTGTTTATCATGCCAGTTTACAATTTGTGGTATTTAATATTGGCTACTAGCCCCAAGACAAACAACACAGACCACCAGTAGCAGCATTACCTAACATGGGACAAACACACACACAAACACACACTCACATGCTCAGGGGGGTCAGACTGTATATGAACAGTATTTATGTCTGTGTGTTAATATGTGGGAAGCCTGGAATCCGTAAATTGTTAAATCACAGACTAATGTTTGACTGTCTGTCTGTCCACCTGTCTGTCTGTCCACCTGTCTGTCTGTCCACCTGTGTGTCCATCATGATGCTGGAGCCTACAGCTCTATCAGAACGACAGGCACATGTACTGATATAATAATATACAATATAATAATTTATTATATGAGCATTTGACAGTAGGTCAAGGAGTTGCAGGTTCGTCTCCCCTGTAGGATAATATGTAGCCTGTTATATTAAAATATGTATATTGTATTCATTTAATATAAGTGAAATAAACAATATTTTAATTGTTTAGAAAGGCTCACACAGGATTAGAAAATATTAATTTCATAAGGTAAGATTTAGAAACATCTACAGAGGACTTGGCTAAACTTGAGCTTCTGTGTGTATTTCAACACCTGCTTTAAAGTCACAGTATGATTAATATAGCCCAGTGGTTCTTAACCCTGTCCTTAGGAAACCCATGTCCTGCATGTTTTAGATGGTTCTTGGCTCCAACACACCTGATTCAAATGCATGTTCGTTACCAGGATTCTACAGAGCTAGATAACGACCTATGTATTTCAATCAGGTGTGTTGGAGCAGGGAAACATCTAAATCATGCAGGACAGGGGTTAACTGAGGACAGGTTAAGAACCACTGATATATCCTGTCCTATAATCACGGTATCGGACCGGTGAGACCGTCACGGTGATGAGAGCTGGGATACTTACATCTTTACCCTCGGTGTACCGGAGCCTCACGAGACCAAGCACCACAACCAGCAGCATCCACGTTGTCCCCATCCTCGCGAAGCCTACGCTAACGTCTCTCTCCTCTCTCTACAGCCGCTTAGTCACGTTCTTTACTCTCCAGGTCGCTCTTGCAAACAACAACCTGCGCGCGGACCAACAGGAAACAGATGACACCTTCCAACCGAGGACTCTGAGGAATCTCAGTAGTCAGGAAGTTAAGCTAGGGGCCATCGTTCCAGCCTTCGGACAGCCCACGGGCAGGTCAGACCTCGAAGGGGTGCTGGTCAAGTCCAGACGGTCAATGATCAACTTCAAAACTATTCATCCTCTTTCAGTTGGCCACGAGCTACCGATGCGCAGGTACAGTCCCACGCTATGACAATAAGGACTTGCGTGAGCGGTGGCTTCTACGACACAATTCGGTAAAGTGTGGCGGAGGACACGAGCCGCGGGGACAGAGAGCGCAGACGGAGCCGCTGTTAGACCGCATAAGACCTGTTTAATAGGTAAGATATATTAAAATCATGTGTGGTCTGAACGCAGGTGTAGTTTACTTTCAGGGCACAACAATGGACTTAATGTATGGAAGACATGTCCGGTACATAATTTAGCCGAGCAAATTAGACTAAATCAAATGGTTTGTATTTGGCGTAAACATTTATAACTTCAGATATAAGCCTACTTATAGGCCTGCAGCACTGTTAATATGAAGATGGTATAGCCTCTAATATCTAATAATGTTTATAATAATGACAAATATTTATAATTATTTTTGATCAAGGCAAATAGTGTGTCTTAGGTTTGTAGCGGTGTGTAAATGTAAAGGGAACCGTGGACTGATTGAGCCGCATCACTTCTGTTACATGTCTCATACTACGAGGCTTGTTTTAAAATACTTTAATTATTTAGATAAAATAAGTTCTTAAAAAGTTATCATAAAAAAATACTTGCTACAACCAAATGAACTATACTAAGTAGACAGTTTAAGTGCTGCATGTTATTCCTCAAATATACAAGGACTGTGTGTTCATCCTATCCCAGGTTAATGAAGACTAGTCTGGTGGTGGGTTTGCTTGATCACAGGTTTGTGTCCTGCAGTACTGAGAGCTGCCTGCAGTGACCATGGCTGACCACAGGTGGCAACATCAAAGCAGAGCACCAATGACACGCCTCACTCTGTCTCTCTGGTGAGTGCTGTCCTAAAACACGGATCGTGTGTGAAACAAATATTTTAAACATGTTTAGCCAGACCAGCTCATCTGTCAGGGAGTCAGGTGGCTGAGCGGTTAGGGAATCGGGCTAGTAATCTGAAGGTTGCCAGTTCGATTCCTGGCTGTGCCAAATGACGTTGTGTCCTTGGGCAAGGCACTTCACCCTACTTGCCTCGGGGGAATGTCCCTGTACTTACTGTAAGTCGCTCTGGATAAGAGCGTCTGCTAAATGACTACAAGTAATGTAAATCTGTGGTCAACCCCCCAGGATCTCACCCCTGCCCCTCCGCCCCCCTCCGCAGTGTATATCCAGGACTGGTCTGGCGACACAGTCTATAGTTTACACAGACACTTACTCTACTGTCAGAGTCAAGCTGCAGACACATATTCCATGTGTGTGTGTGTTAACAGCAGAACATCCTGAGTGTGTGTTGTGTTCCCGCAGGTGGCTGCTGGTGCTCTGGGGGCCTGGGGGTCATGGAGTAAGTAGTGTTCTCACACTCACAGTCCTGGTGCCATGGTTACAGTTCTAGGGCCAGTCCTGGTGCCATGGTTAGTCCTGGTGCCAGGGTTACAGTTCTAGGGCCAGTCCTGGTGCCATGGTTACAGTCCTGGTGCCATGGTTACAGTTCTAGGGCCAGTATGTTTAACCTGATTTACACACCTGGTCCAGGAACAGCTCTGTGCTCTGAGACACGAGACAAACACAGATTCTGGTAATATATATATATATATATATATATAATGTAAATGCTTGGTCCCATGTTTCATTAACTGAAAGAAAATATCCCAGGAAAGTTTCATGATAGTGTTCACACTGTAAAACTATTAAGAGTACAAATGGGTCCAAGTCATATAAAAGTTTCATCTGAGCAGCTGTGCTCTTAGGGTTCTCCTCCTTACACAAGCATCCAAATATTTACCAGACAGCAGGAATATGTTGACCAGTGTTTGTTCAACAAGTCTGAGAGAGAAGACACACTGATAAGCCGTGAGCTTCCTCCTCCACACACTGTGAGACACACTGTGAGACACACTGTACATGAGACACACTGTGAGACACACTGTGAGACACACTGTGAGACACACTGTACATGAAACACACTGTGTACATGAGACACACTGTGAGACACACTGTGAGACACACTGTACATGAAACACACTGTGTACATGAGACACACTGTACATGAGACACACTGTACATGAGACACACTGTGAGACACACTGTGAGACACACTGTACATGAGACACACTGTGTACATGAGACACTGTGAGACACACTGTGTACATGAGACACACTGTACATGAGACACAGTGTGTACATGAGACACTGTGAGACACACTGTGTACATGAGACACACTGTACATGAGACACACTGTACATGAGACACACTGTGTACATGAGACACAGTGTGTACATGAGACACTGTGAGACACACTGTGTACATGAGACACACTGTACGTGAGACACACTGTACGTGAGACACACTGTGAGACACAGTGTACATGAGACACACTGTGAGACACACTGTACATGAGACACACTGTGTACATGAGACACTGTGAGACACACTGTGTACATGAGACACACTGTACATGAGACACCCCCCCCCCCGTGTTTGATGTGATGCTAGTTAGCTTGCACCTAACTAAGTTAACATATTTGAGTGTGCTATTACATTAGCAATAATGTCAGCAAGTTTGAGGTGTATGCATAGGCTAACCATTAAATTAGCAGCACATTTCCCGTATTTAACAATGATTAAACATGGACTTACCTGAAAGTGATGCACGGGCACCATCTCGCAGTCTCTTTCTTTCTTCCTTTTCCTGACTCCTGTTATCGTTTTAAGCCCATTTTAGAAAGGTTGACCTAGCCTACTGTCAAAGTTCGTCAGCCCACTGAGGCACCCACAGCGAGCTTGGGAAGTTGAGTGTGTAGCCGATTTGTTTTGTGTTGGGGGGGGGGCACCATCGTAACTTTTTGTGAGCATTTAAATAGGCTACATCTCTTGTTCTGCATGTTTTGTAATATACTTATCTAATATTTCTATACTAAAATAATATCGGTATTATAAGTATTATAACTATGATGATTTTTCAGTTGGCTATTTTTTGGTGCCCCCTCAGGAGTTGGTGCCCTACGCACAGCGCGTAGTGCGCGTTATGGGAGCGGCGGCACTGGCTACACAAACACTGTTTTTGACGTGATTTTAACATAACATTTTGATCGAACGAGTTGTGATAAAGTACTCACATTAAGGAAAGTTAGGACTGCGTTCATAACGTGATGTAACATTTTAGTTGACGTTGTCCAGGGCCCCTTAGATGTCATGTGCCCCTGGGCAAGTGCCCAGTAGCCCTAATGGTTAATCCGGCCCTGACTGCAGGCAGCTGATGTGTGTGTGTTCCAGGGCAGGCGTGAGGGTGAGTGTGAGGGCCTGGACTGCTCCGTGTGCAACTGTCTTCCTGCCAAGGGCGTCAGGGTACGATCTTTAACTTTTAAATGCAGATCAAGAGGTCACAGGTTCAAATCTCCCCTGTACTTTGTGTTGGATAAATGAACTTATTATGGTTCTGATTGTGACCTTCGACCCTGGATGGAGATGGTTGGACATGGTGCTGTCAGCTGATTGTCTGCTTCTCTGCAGGGCGCAATGGGACAGCTGGGGCCCCGGGGGTCCCGAGGACCCACTGGGGATAGCGGCCCCTCAGGACAGCAGGGGGAGAAGGGGAAGAGGGGGGCCGGGGGCCCCACGGGGCCGGAGGGAGAGAAGGGGGACAAGGTGGGTAGCGTACACTTCAGGAAATGGAGGCCTGGGATAGAGAGGGAGGGGGGTGGAGAGAGAGCGAGAATGAATTGGAGAGAGAGGGTGAGCCAGAGATCACTGTGGACTGAACAATGTGTTTCAGGGTGAGACTGGACCTCCTGGGTTTGATGGTGTTCATGGTGTGGATGTAAGTTCCCAGCAGCACTCACCTCCAACATCTTCACCTCCAACATCTTCACCTCCAACATCTAGCACACTAGCTTCATTCGACACAGAAACCAAGTTTGTTCTCACTGGGCTTGAATCAGACCCCTGCTGTAGAGACTCCTCTAGTGGTCACATGTAAAAACGACACATCCTAAGGATTACACACAACTTAACATGCATGCGTACATGTGTGTTCATGTGTTTATGTGTGAGTGTGTGTGTTCATGTGTGAGTGCGTGTGTTCATGTGTGAGTGTGTGTGTTCATGTGTGAGTGTGTGTGTTCATGTGTGAGTGTGTGTGTTCCAGGGCCACCCTGGGGTGGCAGGGCCCCCCGGCCCCCCAGGGCTGGATGGCTGCTCTGGGGCTCCAGGAAGACCAGGGGGGCCCGGACGCATCGCCCCCCCCGGACCAGAGGGCTTCCCTGGGCCACCGGTGAGAGGAACCCCCACCTTCCACCTCCGACCATTAACCAGCTACCACCTTTTGTTACTTCCGGTTTGCTTAATGTGTCACTTCCTGTTCAGGGACCACCTGGTCGGAAAGGAAGTAAGGGAGAGCCTATCTACAGGTCTGCAGTCAGTCTGCTTGTAAGTGTATGTGTGAGTGTGTGTATGTGTGAGTGTGTGTTGGTGAGTTTGTGTAGGTGTGTGTACATGAAGCTATTTTGTGTCTGGCAGAGTGACCCTGGGCCTGCTGGTGATCCTGGTGGACCTGTAAGACGACATCATAATCATCATCATCATTCTCTTCATCATCACACCTTACACATACACATACCTCAGTCAATGCAGTGATCCTTATCGCACTAAAGACATATGCGGGCCAGTTCTTAGATCTGACACACCGAGATCTGCTCTCACCTTCTGGATCTGTGATCCACTACTCTCCCCTGGTGAGGATCATCTGTGCTCTGTTGCTTCACCTGCAGGGTCCACCTGGGCGCCTGGGGGTCAAGGGCCATAGGGGACCACCTGGACCAGCGGGGCTGGACGTGAGTGGGGGGGGGGGGGGGGGGGGAGAGCAGTAGCTGAACATGAGTGTGCCTTATAGGACTGCTTGTGAACTAATCCGATGCAGCCAACGTTACTCTTTGTAGTTAGAGTTTAGTTTTAAACTACATAATGTGCATGATAATTTGGCAATTTAACTACTTCTACTTCTGTTGTCCAAGAGCCCTAATGCAACACTGCAAGGGGAATTTGGAATAACAAGTAGGTCTATGCTAGCTAATGTTGGACGACAAGGAAGTAACACAACATGTAGCGGTGGCGTGATGTCATTTCAGACCTTCCCTGTCCTCCATGTCGGTGCAGTTAATAACATTTTGACATATTCTTTTATAGTTGCTTGGCCAGTTAATAACATGTTTCAGACATAACACATGACCAATTTCCCTATTTTAGTCCATTGATACCTTTCCTGTAAAAGTAAAGTTAATTCTGTTGATCCGACAATGCTACGTGTGTTACATAATATTTGTCTGAGTTCGCCATTTCGTTAGCCTACTACTAGCAAGACAAGCTGAACTGAACCAAGGTAAGTTAGCTAAGCTAGTTTGACTCATACTTGGACGTAGTTATTCTTCAACTTGTAAACTTGTAACTATTGTTAGTTTGATTTGCGTACAACTCAATAAATACATAATTTAACGTTATTTTGTTGTTGCTAGTTAGCTAAACCGCGTGATGTACATAGGTTTAGCCAAACTTACCTGATATGAATATTTATTATAGGTAATTTTTAAGGGTATTTTTAATTAGGTTCTTGTTAAGACCTAGCTATATTAACATATTTTTGATTCTGACATGATTGCACAACACGACTCCTTCAGACGGTCACGGTCTTTCGCAACCCACAGGCGCAGTAGAACCTGCGTGATGTCAGCCCACATGCGCAGTAGAACCTGCGTGATGTCAGCCCACATGCGCAGTAGAACCTGCGTTATGTCAGCCCACATGCAGTAGAACCTGCGTGATGTCAGCCCACAGCTGCAGTAGAACCTGCGTTATGTCAGCCCACATGCAGTAGAACCTGCGTGATGTCAGCCCACAGGTGCAGTAGAACCTGCGTTATGTCAGCCCACATGCAGTAGAACCTGCGTTATGTCAGCCCACATGCAGTAGAACCTGCGTGATGTCAGCCCACAGGCGCAGTAGAACCTGCGTTATGTCAGCCCACATGCAGTAGAACCTGCGTTATGTCAGCCCACCTGCAGTAGAACCTGCGTTATGTCAGCCCACCTGCAGTAGAACCTGCGTTATGTCAGCCCACATGCAGTAGAACCTGCGTTATGTCAGCCCACCTGCAGTAGAACCTGCGTGATGTCAGCCCACATGCAGTAGAACCTGCGTTATGTCAGCCCACATGCAGTAGAACCTGCGTGATGTCAGCCCACAGGCGCAGTAGAACCTGCGTTATGTCAGCCCACATGCAGTAGAACCTGCGTTATGTCAGCCCACCTGCAGTAGAACCTGCGTTATGTCAGCCCACCTGCAGTAGAACCTGCGTTATGTCAGCCCACATGCAGTAGAACCTGCGTTATGTCAGCCCACCTGCAGTAGAACCTGCGTGATGTCAGCCCACATGCAGTAGAACCTGCGTTATGTCAGCGTGACGTGGTCGGATAATTCACCTGAAGGTGAATTGAGGTAGAGACAAAAAGAGAGAGTAAACTAGAGATAGAGATAATATTCACAGTGATAAATAACCAACCTTTTTCTTCATCAGGGTGATGACGGTCCCACAGGGTACAGAGGCCCATCTGTGAGTCTATAAGCACACACACACACACACTCACACACACTCACACACAAACACACACACACTCACACACACACACACACACACAAACACACACTCACACACACTGTTGTTGCAGGGAGACCGGGGCAGGTCACTGGCTGGTCTGAAAGGTGACGAGGTGAGTCTGTTCTGATATCCTCAGTCTGAATCATGGGTTTCATCAAGTTCAGTTACAGTATTACTGTGTTCTCAGGACTGAACACTGCCATGCATGATGTGGGGTTATAATCTCTCTTCTTGTCTCTTTTCTCTCATCTTCTCTGCTCTCATATTTCTGCTCTCCTCTCTTTTCGACTCTCCTCCTCTCCTCCTCCTCTCCCCCTCCTCTCCTCTCCTCTCCTCCTTCTTCTCCAGGGTGACCCTGGCTCTCCAGGGCCCCCTGGTCCAGATGAGTTAGTTCAGTCTCCAGACATCTTCTACCTGAAGGGCTTTAAGGTACGAAGCTGCCCTTACTATAGACCTTACTGCTCCTGTAGAGCCTCACAGTAGACCTGTCTGTCTTTTTCAATATTGTGTCAGAAAATCTCAAATTGAAACCAGATTATTCTAATCATGTCTGGCCTACTTCCACACTCTTTATTTTTTCAATAAGGTTTTTAACAAAATTCAAACAAACTGCTAATCTCTGATAATAGCATGAAATCCACGCTTATTTTAATAACTTTTTCTCAAATTCACATTCAAAAAATGTGTAACTTGTGTGTGTGACCTGTCTGTCTGTGTGTGTGACCTGTCTGTCTGTGTGTGACCTGTCTGCCTGTGTGTGTGACCTGTCTGTGTGTGTGTGACCTGTCTGTCTGTGTGTGACCTGTCTGTCTGTGTGTGACCTGTCTGTCTGTGTGTGTGACCTGTCTGCCTGTGTGTGTGATCTGTCTGTCTGTGTGTGTGACCTGTCTGTGTGTGTGACCTGTCTGTCTGTTTGTGACCTGTCTGTCTGTGTGTGTGACCTGTCTGCCTGTGTGTGTGACCTGCCTGTGTGTGTGATCTGTCTGTGTGTGTGACCTGTCTGTCTGTGTGTGACCTGTCTGCCTGTGTGTGACCTGTCTGTCTGTGTGTGACCTGTCTGTCTGTGTGTGTGACCTGTCTCTCTGTGTGTGACCTGTCTGTCTGTGTGTGACCTGTCTGTCTGTGTGTGACCTGTCTCTCTGTGTGTGACCTGTCTGTCTGTGTGTGACCTGTCTGTCTGTGTGTGACCTGTCTGTCTGTGTGTGACCTGTCTCTCTGTGTGTGACCTGTCTCTCTGTGTGTGACCTGTCTGTCTGTGTGTGACCTGTCTGTCTCCAGGGAGACAGGGGGAGCCCAGGACTGTGTGGACCCGGAGGCCCAGATGTGAGTTGTTGCACAGTACACTGTGTGTGTGTGTGTGGATTTATTCTTCTGTTGACCACCTGTGTGTATAATCTTCTGTTGACCTGTCTCTCTGTGCGTGCGCGTGTGTGTGTACAGGGTACCAGAGGCTCCTATGAAGGCGTGAAGGGAGAGAAGGGGATTCCTGGTTTCCCTGGCCTGAGGGTACTGTGTTCTACTGACTGTGTTCTACTGTTTTCTACTGCAGTCTTCTGTGTTCTCCTGGTTTCTACTGGGTTCTACTGTGTTGTCCTCGTTTCTACTGTGACCTACTGTGTTCTACGGTCCTTGACTGGTTCCGTTTCTTTCCAGGGTGTTCTGGGGTTTCCAGGACAACCAGGTCCATCAGGAACACAGGTACCACAGCATATCCCACACACCTCTTACTTCATGGTTATTCATGTTCCTGGGTACCCTAAAGTAATGATCTCCTGTCACTAAGGGTTACCCTGGAGAAAAAGGACTTTCTGGACTCATAGGGAACGCCGGACCAAAGGTGTCAACACACACTAACACACACACACACACACACACACACACACTAACACACACAGACATGAAACATGCACACACACCATGGGCTTCTGTAGGAGTCACCAAGCTGTCCTGTCCCTCCCAGGGTTACCTAGGAGAACCTGGCCCCCAGGGGCCAACATTATACATCTCCCAAAACCATACAACAGGAGAAGGAGGTGAGGTGGTGGGGGTAGCTCTTGGGAAAGTATTGGGGAGTGTGTCTGGTGTGTGTCCCAGGTGTGTGTGCTCATGTTGTGTGTTTGTTCCAGGTGTGAAGGGAGGGCAAGGGGAGCTGGGCCTTCCAGGACAGAGAGGAGAGCCTGGTGACGCTGGCCTCCATGGACCTCCAGGACCACCGGGGGGCAGCCTGCCAGGTACACCTGTTCCTGGACCCTCCCAGTTACACCTGACCCTCACCCCGACCCCTGACCCTGCCTTTACCCTACATCACCACTTCCATATTCTGTCTCTGTTACTGCACATGCTGAGTCTGCTGGCTGACCTCTGCCCCCAGGTCCTCCAGGGCTGCCAGGCAGAGCTGGGACCCCCGGCTCTAAGGGCTACAAGGGGGACCCTGGCAGGTATTATGACCACACACCCAACGAGGGGCCCCCAGGATCCACTGGGGCCCATGGGGCCAAGGGCTTCCGAGGCCCTCCTGGCATCCCAGGTAGAGCACTCACACACCATGTACACATACCGTGCACACACACCACTGGCTCTAATGGTTCTCCATTTACACTTGTGACTTGTGACATCATCTCTGTGCGCCTGTCTGGATGCTCCTCCCTGGTACATCATTGCTGTGACATCATCTCTGTGTGCCTGTCTGGATGCTGAATGGACATGCCTTCAGGATGTCGAGGTGAGACTGGTCCTGTTTCTGATCCTGTTCTTGGTTCTGGTCCAGTGTTTCCCCTAGGTTTACAGCTTGGGGGGGGGGCATGTAGAGAGAGAAATTACATGCCGTCATGTAAATAACATAAATAACATAAGGCCATTTAGTTTGTTTAATAAAATAGCAAGCTATAGACCTGTTTTATAGGAAAGGTAACCTTAAATGATTTATTTTGTGATCTGGCGCTATATTAAAAATAAAATTAAAAAAATTATTTGAAAAACATGAAAAACATCGTGATTTGTGTCTGTGTTTCTCCTGCAGCCGCCATCTGTGCTCCTGGAGATCCTGGACCACAGGGGGAACCTGGAGCCCCTGGGCCCCCGGGACAGGCTGGCATGAAGGGAGTCAGAGGTGTGTGTGTATGGGTGTGTCAGTGGGGCAGGGGTATTATTTGCTTGAGTATATTGTTTGCTATTGTTTGTCTGTGTGTGTCCTGCAGGCCCAGTAGGAGACTGTGAGTGTGTCCTGGTGGGGGGCCAGAAAGGGGCACCAGGCCCAGAGGGTGTCCGGGGCCCCCCAGGGTACGATGGGCTCCCAGGGACCAGCGGTCTGAGAGGGGAGCTGGGCCCCAACGGAGACCCCGGCCTACCTGGAGGTCAGGTGAGCACTCACCCTAACTCTACCTGACCACCGTAACTCTACCTGAACACCTTGACTGTACCTGAACACCGTAACTCTACCTGAACACCTTGACTCTACCTGAACACCGTAACTCTACCTGAACACCTTGACTCTACCTGAACACCTTGACTCTACCTGAACACCGTGACTCTACCTGAACACCGTGACTCTACCTGAACACCGTAACTCTACCTGAACACCTTGACTCTACCTGAACACCTTGACTCTACCTGAACACCTTGACTCTACCTGAACACCGTAACTCTACCTGAACACCTTGACTCTACCTGAACACCTTGACTGTACCTGGAGGTCAGGTGAGCATCGGAGCTGTGTTTGACATCCCATACATACTGTACTATGTTTACTTAATGTTCTATCATACTTGTAGCTGTATATTTATGTACATATTCTTTGCATAGTTTTATGACTTTCTGACTTTGTTATTCCTTTATTTTTACATTTTATATTTCGACTTCTGAATTATCTGTATTTAGTGAATTTCCCCAGTGTGGGCTAAATAAGGTCATACAATACAATATAATAATCCCATGCACCTCTCTGGTCTCCAGGGTAACCCAGGACTTCCTGGTCTGAGGGGGGTGAAAGGTCAAAAGGGCACGGCCTTCGGGACCAACATCAGAGGTGGGCAGGACCATAGATATATATAAAGGCTAGATGTCTCGTCCGTGTTGCCGGCCAACGGAGTAGAACGTACGCACATGGCGGCCATCTTGCTACAGTCAACTCGCTCACCCATAACATTGTGTTGGTGCTACATGTACTTTTTAAATAACCATAACTTGCTCAATTTTCAACCGATTTTTAAACGGTTTGGTTTGTTATCAACGTCAGAGATGTCGTTATGCCACTGCATACCTATGAATAATTATGTTATTTAAAAAAAAAAATAGCGACATCTCTGACGTTGATAACAAACCAAACCGTTTAAAAATCGGTTGAAAATTGAGCAAGTTATGGTTAGCACAATGTTATGGGTGAGCGAGTTGACTGTAGCAAGATGGCAGCCATTTGCGGACGCTCTAGACTCCGCCGTAAGACATCTAGCCTTTATATATATCTATGGGCAGGACCCGTGGAGATCCTGAGGCCTGATTGCTTGATTACTGATTGATTGATTACATGATGTTAATTAATGGATTGATCTGACTAAGCCCACACTAACATAACATGTTGTCAGTGTTGGTCGGCATGTCATTGTTGTGTGTTGTTAGTGAAGTTCCTCTCTGTCCGTGCAGGACTGAAGGGAGATCCAGGAGCTGCAGGCTTCAGGGGCCCCACAGGCTCACCCGGGAGCCCAGGACTGGACGGCTCCCCTGGGCCGCAGGGAGACCCAGGACCGCCTGTGAGTGGATCACCAGGACTCCTAACTGGGATTCAGTCTGATGGGACTGTAGGACATACTGCATGCAGTCATAGTCATGAATGACATCACTGATATCTACAGTGTATTTATACTCTTCCAGAGAAAGAGGGAGAGAGAGAGAGAGAGGGAGAGAAAGAGAAAGAGGGAGAGAAAGAGAAAGAGAGAGAGAGGGGTGGGGGACATACATATACCTGCAACAGTTAACAGAGAAATACAGTACACTGTATGTATAAATATATAGACATACAGTTTAAGTAGTACATAACTGATACAGACATGGAATCATATAAGTGTGATATGAGTATTGACTCTAACCGCCCCCGCCCCCCCCTCCTTCAGGGGGAAGGCGTGGCAGGTACCCGTGGTGCTAAAGGTGTCCTAGGCTCCCCAGGTCCCCGGGGGCCCCCAGGCAGGGCAGGCCCCTCAGGGTGGGGGGCCCCAGGCGGCCGAGGGTACCCTGGAGCCCCTGGAGACAGCGGCCGGCAAGGGCCCCCTGGCCCCCCTGGCACCTCCGGACTCCCAGGTTAGTGTCTGTGTGTGTGTGTGTGTGTGTGTGTGTGTGTGTGTGTGTGTGTGGTCTGATGGCTCGTCCTCTTGGTCTAACGGTGTGGGTCTCCCTTTAGGGGACGTGTTGCCCTGCCACCCCTCAGGCCCTGGCACCCCGGGCCGGAAAGGACCGCCTGGATCCCCAGGTGAACATCTCACTCCACCACACTCGGTGTGGGTCTTTAAGAGTTCAAGTTAGCGTGAGCCTAGTCAGATCAGCCCCCACTGTGAACTGTTAATCCTGACCAGCTCTGCCTGTGATTGGCTGTGCTCAGGTAGTCCCGGCCCTCCAGGAATTCATGGTTTCCCTGGTAACCAAGGGTTGATTGGGATCAAAGGGAAGAGAGGAGATGATGCTGGGAGCTGGGAGACCGGACCCCCAGGTAACACACACAACCAGGTATCACACACACACATTCAGGTCAGGTGGTCAGGTCAGGTTGCTGAGCGGTTAGGGAATCGGGCTAGTAATCTGAAGGTTGCCAGTTCGATTCCCGGCCGTGCCAAATGACGTTGTGTCCTTGGGCAAGGCACTTCACCCTACTTGCCTCGGGGCGAATGTCCCTGTACTTACTGTAAGTCGCTCTGGATAAGAGCGTCTGCTAAATGACTTAATGTAAATGTAAATGTAAACACACAAAGACAGAAGTAACATACACACAGGCACATACACTCACACACCTAGATAACACACACACGTATGCACATGCACATACACACACAGGTGTATGTGTGTTTCCTCCCAGGACAGTCTGGGGATCAGGGGGCTCCAGGGGAACCAGGCCCCAAGGGCATCTCTCTAGACGGGCCCCCTGGCCTCCCCAGCCCCCCTGGGGCCCCCGGCCTCCAGGGAGCTCCAGGAGAAGCCCTCAACGCCAGGCCGGGACGCCCAGGACCAGGGGGCCCTCGTGGGTCGCTCGGGAGGAAGGGAGTCCCTGGTCCCTCCGGCCTGCCTGGAGCTCCAGGTACGATCACATCACAACAGTTACGTTTCTATTCACTCAGCTGATGCTTTCACCCAAAATGATGTGCAAATGGAGCAAAACTGCAGCAGAAGATCAAGGATCAGAAGTGCGCAGGTCTAACAGTGTTTCAGGGATGGTCGGTAGCAGGTCTAACAGTGTTTCAGGGATGTCCCTCATATGAGATGTGACTCCTTCATGATGTGGTCAATAACAGATATGCTCTTGCTTGCTGTCCGTCATAGCTGCTTCACTTCACACTCCTCAGATACGACGCCACAACTGGACACATCCCAGAAATATTCCATGACGGATAGACATTCAAAACTTAAATTAACTTAAACATTTTATGTCTAGTCTTGTATATTGATGATTGTATATTGATTTATTGTTGATGATGTGTTTCCGTACAGGTTTCCCTGGCCTGCCTGGGGGGCTGGGGCACAAAGGACACCCAGGAGATCCAGGTTACCCTGGATCTCCTGGCCCCCCTGGCCAGGACCATTCAGGCTGCCCTGGCTCCCCCGGCCCCCCTGGACCATCTGGTTTTACAGGACCAGCAGGTGAGAACCAGCAGGGTTCCAGAGGGTTCTGGCAGGAACAGAGCAAGTTTTATAGGGCACCGGGACACCAACCTGTGGTTTCTGTCAATGTCATTTTGTAGACGCTTGTATGGGGGGGGGGGGGGGGTCTGCACACGCATGTGTGTGTGTGTGTATTTGTGTGTGTGTGGGTTAATGCGTGTGTGTATTTACATGTGGGTGTGGGTGTCAGGTGCCAGTGGAGCAAAAGGCATCAGGGGAGACCCAGGTGTTTCTGGAGCTATTAGGGGGCCTCCAGGGGCCCGGGGTGCCCCAGGCCTCTCCTCCCCAGGAGACACAGGCCTTCCTGGGCCACAAGGAGACCACGGCGTGCCTGGCTCTCCAGGACTCAAAGGTTAACCGGGCAGGCATTTATCTGTGTGTGTTTTTATTCTTAACAATGATAAACAAGGAAACATCTATTTCATATGTGGCATCCCTCCCCAGGAGAGAGAGGGGCCCCGGGTAGGCCTGGGTCTGGGGGGGCCTCTGCCCTCCCTGGGCCCCCCGGCCTCCCAGGGAGGAAGGGCCAAAGGGGCCCTGATGGTGTCCCAGGGGGTCCCGGCCTCCAGGGCTCCAAAGGTAGGCTATGTTCTACCTGTCCTCCTCCCTCCTCTTCCTCCTCTTCCTCCTCTTCCTCCTCCTAGAGTTCACACTCCACACCTGTCAATCACAGCACTTTTTAAAACATTTTTTGTTTATGATTATAATTGTTTCATGTTAAATTCCCCCTCTCGCTCCTCTCTCTCGCCCCCCCAGGTCATAAGGGCCTCCCGGGGCCACCAGGTCAGCGTCCCAGCAACATGGACTACATCAAGGGAGGCATAGGGCCCCCCGGCCCCCCAGGGCTCAACGGGTTCCCTGGACCCCGAGGTGAAGGAGGGACACACATTCCTACACTATAAACATATACACACACACAGACCCACTTACACACACAGGAATACACTCTTCCATCCTGAACATTGAGCTCCTCCACACAGGAAAGTTGGAATCAACATATCCATTGTTGTTGTTGTTTACATGTCCACAGGGCCCAAGGGTGTCCAGGGGCCCCCAGGACTGAAGGGGAGGGATCATGTTGAGGGGCCCATAGGGGAGAAAGGGTCCTCGGGCCCCCCAGGTAGATCAGGGAGCCGGGGCCCCCCTGGCCCCTCCGGACCTAAGGGCTTCCAGGGGGTGGTGGGGTTTCCAGGGCCTGTAGGAGACCCGGTATGCCTCTCTCTTATGTACCTCTCTGGTAGAACCTCCTTCCCCTCCTTCTCTCCTCTCCTGCCCTCCTTCCCCTCCTCCTCTTCTCTCCTCTCCTGCCCTCCTTCCCCTCCTCCTCCTTCCCCTCCTCCTCTTCTCTCCTCTCCTGCCCTCCTTCCCCTCCTCCTCCTTCCCCTCCTCCTCTTCTCTCCTCTCCTGCCCTCCTTCCCCTCCTCCTCTCCTGCCCTCCTTCCCCTCCTCCTCTTCTCTCCTCTCCTGCCCTCCTTCCCCTCCTCCTCTTCTCTCCTCTCCTGCCCTCCTTCCCCTCCTCCTCCTTCCCCTCCTCCTCTTCTCTCCTCTCCTGCCCTCCTTCCCCTCCTCCTCTCCTGCCCTCCTTCCCCTCCTCCTCCTTCCCCTCCTCCTCTTCTCTCCTCTCCTGCCCTCCTTCCCCTCCTCCTCTTCTCTCCTCTCCTGCCCTCCTTCCCCTCCTCCTTCCCCTCCTCTTCTCTCCTCTCCTGCCCTCCTTCCCCTCCTCCTCTCCTGCCCTCCTTCCCCTCCTCCTCCTTCCCCTCCTCCTCTTCTCTCCTCTCCTGCCCTCCTTCCCCTCCTCCTCTTCTCTCCTCTCCTCTCCTGCCCTCCTTCCCCTCCTCCTCTTCTCTCCTCTCCTGCCCTCCTTCCCCTCCTCCTTCCCCTCCTCTTCTCTCCTCTCCTGCCCTCCTTCCCCTCCTCCTCCTTCCCCTCCTCCTCTTCCCTCCTCTCCTGCCCTCCTTCCCCTCCTACTCCTTCCCCTCCTCCTCTTCCCTCTTCTCCTGCCCTCCTTCCCCTCCTCCTCTCCTGCCCTCCTTCCCCTCCTCCTCCTTCCCTCCTCTCCTGTCCTCCTTCCCCTCCTCCTCCTTCCCTCTTCTCCTCTCTTTCTCTCCCTCCTCTCCTCATATATTGACACATGTACGACCAAGCACAAGACAGTGTAACCATAACAACGCGTGTTTTGAACCCTGCAGGGCTACCCTGGTTTCATTGGTCCTCCTGGTGACCCTGGGTTACCGGGCCACCCCGGAGTGAAGGGTGAGTAGAGATGGAGGGAAGGGGAGGGAGAGAGATGTAGTCTTAGTCTAACCTCCCCCCCTACACAGGTGACCCTGGGGAGTCTCTGGGCCAACCTGGCCCCCCAGGACCCAGAGGACCTGCTGGAGACCCAGGACCTAGAGGTGACACACACACTCACACACACACACTCTCACACACACACACACAGACATTAATGTATCTGTTGTTTTTTATATCCTATTCTTCATGTGGATCCCTGACTCTCCTCTCCCAGAGTGCGAGGGTGAGTCCAGCAGACATCCCCCCCCTACACAACCAGTTCAAGTGTAACAGCACCCATTCAGTCTTGAAGAGATAGTCACCAGTCCTCCCCTGCCCTCTCTCCTCTCCCTTCTCCTCTCCCCTGCCCTCTCTCCTCTCCCTTCTCCTCTCCCCTGCCCTCTCTCCTCTCCCTTCTCCTCTCCCCTGCCCTCTCTCCTCTCCCCTGCCCTCTCTCCTCTCCCTTCTCCTCTCCCCTGCCCTCTCTCCTCTCCCCTGCCCTCTCTCCTCTCCCTTCTCCTCTCCCCCTGCCCTCTCTCCTCTCCCTTCTCCTCTCCCCCTGCCCTCTCTCCTCTCCCTTCTCCTCTCCCCTGCCCTCTCTCCTCTCCCTTCTCCTCTCCTCTCCCTTCTCCTCTCCCCTGCCCTCTCTCCTCTCCCTTCTCCTCTCCCCTGCCCTCTCTCCTCTCCCCTGCCCTCTCTCCTCTCCCTTCTCCTCTCCCCTGCCCTCTCTCCCCTGCCCTCTCTCCTCTCCCTTCTCCTCTCCCCCTGCCCTCTCTCCTCTCCCTTCTCCTCTCCCCCTGCCCTCTCTCCTCTCCCTTCTCCTCTCCCCTGCCCTCTCTCCTCTCCCTTCTCCTCTCCCCTGCCCTCTCTCCTCTCCCCTGCCCTCTCTCCTCTCCCTTCTCCTCTCCCCTGCCCTCTCTCCTCTCCCTTCTCCTCTCCCCTGCCCTCTCCTCTCCCTTCTCCTCTCCCCTGCCCTCTCTCCTCTCCCTTCTACTCTCCCCTGCCCCCTCTCCTCTCCCCTGCCCTCTCTCCTCTCCCCTGCCCTCCTCTCCCTTCTCCTCTCCCTAGCTGCTCAGGGTTCTCCAGGGGACCCAGGACGTCCAGGTCCTGCAGGACAGCCTGGACCCAGAGGGGGCCCAGGGGCAGCAGGCCTGTTTGGGGGAGCAGGTACACACATTTTCTACATTTTAGATTTTTACATTTTAGATTTCAAACTACATGTTTACCGTAGGCACCTTCCTGACATAATAAATTACTTGTTTGTGCAAACTACTACTATGCAGGGAGTCAGGTGGCTGAGCGGTGAGGGAGTCGGACTAGTAATCCGAAGGTTGCTAGTTCGATTCCCGGTCATGCCAACTGACGTTGTGTCCTTGGGCAAGGCACTTCACCCTACTTGCCTCGGGGGAATGTCCCTGTACTTACTGTAAGTCGCTCTGGATAAGAGCGTCTGCTAAATGACTAAATGTAAATGTAAATGTAAACTAACTTGAAAAAATGATTCTGATTCTGACCTCCCCCTTACAGTTCAGGCTGTGTGTGTGTGTGAGGGTTGAATATGTGTATCTGATGCTGTGTGTGTGTGTGTGGGGGTTGAATATGTGTATCTGATGCTGTGTGTGTGTGTGGGGGGGTTGAATATGTGTATCTGATGCTGTGTGTGTGTGTGGGGGTTGAATATGTGTATCTGATGCTGTGTGTGTGTGTGGGGGTTGAATATGTGTATCTGATGCTGTGTGTGTGTGGGGGTTGAATATGTGTATCTGATGCTGTGTGTGTGTGGGGGTTGAATATGTGTATCTGATGCTGTGTGTGTGTGTGTGTGGGGGTTGAATATGTGTATCTGATGCTGTGTGTGTGGGGGTTGAATATGTGTATCTGATGCTGTGTGTGTGTGTGTGGGGGTTGAATATGTGTATCTGATGCTGTGTGTGTGTGTGGGGGTTGAATATGTGTATCTGATGCTGTGTGTGTGTGGGGGTTGAATATGTGTATCTGATGCTGTGTGTGTGTGTGGGGGGGTTGAATATGTGTATCTGATGCTGTGTGTGTGTGTGTGTGGGGGTTGAATATGTGTATCTGATGCTGTGTGTGTGTGTGTGGGGGTTGAATATGTGTATCTAATGCTGTGTGTGTGTGTGTGGGGGTTGAATATGTGTATCTGATGCTGTGTGTGTGTGTGGGGGGGTTGAATATGTGTATCTGATGCTGTGTGTGTGTGTGTGGGGGTTGAATATGTGTATCTGATGCTGTGTGTGTGTGGGGGTTGAATATGTGTATCTGATGCTGTGTGTGTGTGTGTGGGGGTTGAATATGTGTATCTGATGCTGTGTGTGTGTGTGTGGGGGTTGAATATGTGTATCTGATGCTGTGTGTGTGTGTGTGGGGGTTGAATATGTGTATCTGATGCTGTGTGTGTGTGTGTGGGGGTTGAATATGTGTATCTGATGCTGTGTGTGTGTGTGTGGGGGTTGAATATGTGTATCTGATGCTGTGTGTGTGGGGGTTGAATATGTGTATCTGATGCTGTGTGTGTGTGTGGGGGGGTTGAATATGTGTATCTGATGCTGTGTGTGTGTGTGTGGGGGTTGAATATGTGTATCTGATGCTGTGTGTGTGTGTGTGGGGGTTGAATATGTGTATCTGATGCTGTGTGTGGGGGTTGAATATGTGTATCTGATGCTGTGTGTGTGTGTGTGGGGGTTGAATATGTGTATCTGATGCTGTGTGTGTGTGGGGGTTGAATATGTGTATCTGATGCTGTGTGTGTGTGTGTGGGGGTTGAATATGTGTATCTGATGCTGTGTGTGTGTGTGTGGGGGTTGAATATGTGTATCTGATGCTGTGTGTGTGTGTGTGTGGGGGTTGAATATGTGTATCTGATGCTGTGTGTGTGTGTGTGGGGGTTGAATATGTGTATCTGATGCTGTGTGTGTGTGTGTGGGGGTTGAATATGTGTATCTGATGCTGTGTGTGTGTGTGTGTGGGGGTTGAATATGTGTATCTGATGCTGTGTGTGTGTGTGTGTGTGTGGGGGTTGAATATGTGTATCTGATGCTGTGCGTGTGTGTGTGGGGGTTGAATATGTGTATCTGATGCTGTGTGTGTGTGTGGGGGGGTTGAATATGTGTATCTGATGCTGTGTGTGTGTGTGTGGGGGTTGAATATGTGTATCTGATGCTGTGTGTGTGTGTGTGAGGGTTGAATATGTGTATCTGATGCTGTGTGTGTGTGTGTGGGGGTTGAATATGTGTATCTGATGCTGTGTGTGTGTGTGTGTGTGGGGGTTGAATATGTGTATCTGATGCTGTGTGTGTGTGTGTGGGGGTTGAATATGTGTATCTGATGCTGTGTGTGTGTGTGGGGGTTGAATATGTGTATCTGATGCTGTGTGTGTGTGTGGGGGGGTTGAATATGTGTATCTGATGCTGTGTGTGTGTGTGTGGGGGTTGAATATGTGTATCTGATGCTGTGTGTGTGTGTGTGGGGGTTGAAAATGTGTATCTGATGCTGTGTGTGTGGGGGGGGGTTGAATATGTGTATCTGATGCTGTGTGTGGGGGTTGAATATGTGTATCTGATGCTGTGTGTGTGTGTGGGGGTTGAATATGTGTATCTGATGCTGTGTGTGTGTGTGTGGGGGTTGAATGTGTGTATCTGATGCTGTGTGTGTGTGTGTGGGGGTTGCAGGCGTCCATGGTCCCAGAAGCCCCCCAGGACGTTCAGGGTCTCCAGGCTCTCCAGGAACCCGGGGAGGAGAGGGGCCTCGGGGGGGCCTCGGACCCCCAGGAGCCTCAGGTACACACTCCTTCACACAAACACTCTCCTCTCTCTCTCCTCTCCAGAGATGGGAAGTAACCAAGTACAAATACTTCCTTACTGTACTTAAGTAGATTTTTCTTGTATCGGTATAGAAACTTTTTTGTGTTGTGATGTGTGTGAATGAAACGTTTCCCCCAAAAAGTTTTGAAAGGTTAAAAAAATATTTTCAATACTCTCCTCCTCCCCCTCTCTGTGTTTGTCTCGTGTGTGTTCCTTCTCAGGGCCGCCCGGCCCCCCCGGCCTGGACGGGCTGGATGGACTGCAGGGACCCAAGGGTGCGAAGGGGGCGCGAGGTGAGAGAACACACATACACACCTCACACACTACTACAGCTACACACATACACACCTCACACACTACTACAGCTACACACATAGACACCTCACACACTACTACAGATACACACATACACACCTCACACACTACTACAGCTACACACATAGACACCTCACACACTACTACAGATACACACATACACACCTCACACACTACTACAGATACACACCTCACACACTACTACAGCTACACACAACCACAGATTCTGTCCTCCTCCCCAGGCCAGGAGACGTCTGGGCCCCCAGGACCAGAGGGCTTCCACGGGGAGAAAGGAGCACGAGGATACCCTGGGCCCCCAGGTCCCTCGTACCCTGGACACCGGGGCCTCACTGGGCCCCCTGGCTTCCCTGGTAGGCCCCCTGGACACACACGCACACACACACACTCCTGGCTTCCCTGGTACACAGTGTGTGCGTGTCTTTCAGGTGACCCGGGGCGACCAGGACCTGCAGGTGTGCCTGGAGGAGGGTGTGAGGGTCAGGGGAGAGGACCTGACGGCCACCAGGGGGAGCCTGGGGACGACGGACCTTCAGGTGACTGTGTGTGTGTGTGTGTATCACGTGTGTGTTACAGGATAGTGTGTGTGAATGAAAGTGTGATGTGTGTGTGTGTGTGTGACAGTATCCATTGTGTGTGTAATACCATGGTGTGTGTGCCAATATCCAGGCCCCCCAGGTCCCCCCGGCCCCCCAGGAAGCGGCCAGACCATCCCAGGATCCCCTGGGCCCCCAGGTGCCCCGGGCCAGCCTGGGCTGAAGGGCGAGAGAGGGTCCCACGGCCCCCGTGGGACAGCAGAGCACCCTGGGCCAGCGGGGCCCAAAGGTACGAGGACCCTAACCCTAACCGGGTTTTAAAACTCAACAGAACAGGTCTGTGTTCTTTGCCAACCAGGGAGGTGTGTGTGTGTGTGTGTGTGTGTCAGGCGAGAGGGGACCACCAGGTGCCAGAGGCCCTGATGGACCACATGGTCACCTTGGCGATGTTGGACCACCTGGGCCCAAAGGAGACAAAGGCATGACTGGAAACCGAGGTGACCTATGACCTCTGACCTCTCTATCTCTCTGACCTCTCACACCTCTATATCTCTCTGACCTCTATCTCTCTGACCTCTCACACCTCTATATCTCTCTGACCTCTATCTCTCTGACCTCTCACACTCTATATCTCTCTGACCTCTCTATCTCTCTGACCTCTGACCTCTCTATCTCTCTGACCTCTCTATCTCTCTGACCTCTCACACCTCTATATCTCTCTGACCTCTATCTCTCTGACCTCTGACCTCTCTATCTCTCTGACCTCTGACCTCTCTATCTCTCTGACCTCTCACACCTCTATATCTCTCTGACCTCTGACCTCTCTATCTCTCTGACCTCTCACACCTCTATATCTCTCTGACCTCTCTATCTCTCTGACCTCTCTGACCTCTCTATCTCTCTGACCTCTCACACCTCTCTATCTCTCTGACCTCTATCTCTCTGACCTCTATCTCTCTGACCTCTGACCTCTATCTCTCTGACCTCTCACACCTCTCTATCTCTCTGACCTCTGACCTCTATCTCTCTGACCTCTCACACCTCTCTATCTCTCTGACCTCTATCTCTCTGACCTCTGACCTCTCTATCTCTCTGACCTCTCACACCTCTCTATCTGTCTGACCTCTGACCTCTCTATCTCTCTGACTCCTGCCTGTCTCCCCCCCCCCCCCCAGGCCCCCAGGGGCCACCAGCTAAACTCCCCTGTAACATCAGCTCTGCCGGCCCACCGGGTCCTGATGGTGTCCGTGGTAACCTTGGTCCCTCTGGCAACGCTGGACCCAAAGGTGGGATGCCTGAGAGAAAGAGAGAGAATGTGAAGATACTATTTGTCATACTGAATGTGTTTGTAGAGTATTTCACTTGTTTGTGCGTTTATATATATTTGTGTTTGGTGGGTTTGTGCGTGTATATATGTTTGTGTGGGTGGGTGTGTGTGTGTGTGTGTGTGCAGGCACGTCAGGCACTAAGGGTCCAGCGGGGTCCAGGGGCCCTCCAGGACAGTTGGGCCCCCCTGGTCTCCCAGGCCCCCGGGGGAACCCTGGAGTCCGGGGGGACCCTGGAGACCTCGGTCACCAAGGCTTCATCGGGCTGCAAGGTACACACACGCACATCCCTTAAACTTAATGTCATTCTAACCCTCATCCCCCTAGAATAAACCCTAGAAATAGCAATCAACAACTCTCCCCCCCTCTCTCTCTCTCTCTCTCTCTCTCTCTCTCTCTCTCTCTCTCTCTCTCTCTCTCCCTCTCTCCCTCTCTCTTCCCCTCTCTCTACCTCCCTTTCTACCTCTCTCTCTCTCTTCCCCTCTCTCTACCTCCCTCTCTCTTACCCCCAGGCCCCACCGGCCCCCAGGGAGACCCTGGCCCCCCGGGGGGGTCTAAGGGGGCCAGGCCCGGGTTCCTGCTGGTGATCCACAGCCAGGCAGCCGAGGTGCCCGTGTGCCCCCAGGACAGCCCCCTGCTGTGGGAGGGTTACAGCCTGCTGTACCTGAAGGCCAAGAAGGAGACCCACCTCCAGGACCTGGGTATGGAGGGGGGGCAGGGCCTGGGTATGGAGGGGGGGCGGGGCCTGGGTATGGAGGGGGGGGGCGGGGCCTGGGTATGGAGGGGGGGCAGGGCCTGGGTATGGAGGGGGGGCGGGGCCTGGGTATGGAGGGGGGGCGGGGCCTGGGTATGGAGGGGGGCGGGGCCTGGCAGGGCTGGCATACAGGACAGATTTTCAGGATTTTCTCCTACATTTACATTTATTCATTTAGCTTTTATCCAAAGCGACTTCCAAAAGAGAGCTTTACAAAAGTGATAGGTTAATGATCATAAACAACAAGATAGCCTCAAAAACATTGCGGGCAGCCAAAACATGAAGCATACACTGTGATAAGCAAATAAGTGCCAATGGGAAGAAACATAAGAGCATGTAGTTAAACAAGTTACAATTAAACAACATGAACTTCAAAATTGCAAGTGTACCTGTAGGAAAGCAAGCAACAGTAATATAAATTTTCAGCGAGTACAAGTAGCTAAATCAGTTACAACTAACCAACAAGTGCAACAAGACCCTCAATAAGAGTCATTGTGTTCCTGGAGGAAATAAACTAAACTAACATCAGATCCAGTCCCGTTCACCGCTCGGAAGGTCAGTACCAGGGTCTGGAATCTGATACGGGCCGTGATGGGTAGCCAGTGGAGGGGGATGAGGAGCGGGGTGACATGGGAGCGTCTGGGTAGGTTGAAGACCAGACGGGCCGCTGCGTTCTGAATCCTCTGGAGAGGGCGGGTTGCACATGCTGGGAGACCAGCGAGCAGCGAGTTGCAGTAGTCCAACTTGGAGAGGACAAGCGCTTGGACTAGCAGCTGGGTGGAATGCTCAGACAGGTATCTCCTGATCTTCCGGATGTTGTAGAGGGTGAATCTACACAACTGGGAGACTGCAGCAATGTGGGCTGTGAGGGAGAGCTCGTCATCCATGGTCACCCCGAGAGGTCACCGTCGCAGATCCCAGTGTGATTGAGAGATCGTGGGTGATTGAGAGATTGTGGGAGATGGAGGGTTTGGCTGGGATGATGGAAAGTTCTGTTTTGGCAAGGTTCGGCTGGAGGTGGTGCTTGGTCCTACTGTGTCTCCTCCTCACCCTTTCTCCCCCCCCTCCTCCTCCTCCCCCCTCTCCCCCCAGGCCAGGCCGGCTCCTGTCTAAGGGTCTTCTCCACCATGCCGGTCTCCCATTGTAACTCCGCCTCCTGCCACTACGCCAGCCGCAACGACAAATCCTATTGGCTGTCCACCACTGCGTCCGTTCCCATGACGCCGTTCTCCGGCCCCGACATCCGCGCCCACATCAGCCGCTGCGTGGTGTGTGATGCGGCGTCGCCGGCGGTAACCGTCCACAGCCAGGACCCCACCCTCCCCTCCTGCCCCCCTGGCTGGAGGGGTCTCTGGTCTGGATACTCCTTCCTCATGGTGAGGGTGTGTGAGTGTGTGTGTGTGTGTATGTGTGAGGCTGTGTGTGAGGGTGTGGGTGTGTGTGTGTGAGGGTGTGGGTGTGTGTGTGTGAGGCTGTGTGAGTGTGTGTTTGTGAGGGTGTGTGAGGCTGTGTGGGTGTGTGAGTGTGTGTGTGTCGAGGGTGTGGGTGTGTGTGTGTGAGGGTGTGTGTGTGTGGGAAGGGGTGTGTGTATTTTAGTGTGTGTGTATTCACTCTCCTCTCTTTCCTCCCTCTCCCCTGGCCCCCCGTCCCCCCTCTCCTCCCCCCTACAGACAGGTTTAGGTAACAGGGGTGGCGGTCAGGCTCTGTCATCTTCAGGCAGCTGTCTGAGGGACTTCCGTTCCCAGGTCTTCGTGGAGTGTCAGGGCGCTCGTGGCTCCTGCCACTACTTCTCCAACATGCTGAGCTTCTGGCTGACCAGCGTGGACCGTGCCCAGGGCCTGGGCCACGCCCCCCAGCCCAGTGTCCTGAAGACAGCCGCTCAGCAGCGCCAGCGAACCAGCCGCTGTCACGTCTGCACCCGGGCGTGACCACGCCCTCCTTACCTCTGACCCGACGCCCCACCCTGCCTTCCAGAACCAGCTGGACTGCTCTTTATCTGGACCAGTCCTCCAGTCCAAATATCTCTAGTTAGGAGTCCAAACGGTCTTTGTGTCTGGTGTCTGGTGTCACCCCACACACACACACACTTGCATCCCCCTCCAGCCCCAGGTATATATCTCTGCTGTCAGATCCTGATATAATAATCTGATTGTGGAAAATGTCAAAAGTTCAAAAGAAACAAAGTAAAAGATTTCTTGATCAGGTTTAAGTTCATATTTTTTTTATTTGTTTCTCCGAACTGACCCCAAATGACCATCGGCGTACAGTACATCTTTAATCTGTTTACAAACATCAGAAACACGGAGTGCAAAGACAGGGGACTGTGCTGTGCTCTCTACTGTTCACAGTGCCTTTTAACACACACACACATGCACACACACATGCACACACACACACAGGACTGACCGTGCTGTGCTCTCTACTGTTCACAGTGAACACGTACACACACACACAGAGACAAACACACTGTGGACATCATCATCATCGTCACGGTTCTGAACCTGCTCCCACCAACCCTGGTGCAGAAGAAGGGAATGTTTTGAAACAAT